>NC_092874.1:407413985-407546485 GCF_028372415.1 Notamacropus eugenii
TCAAGGATGTGTGGTGAGTATTTAACTTTGTAATGCAAAGGCAGAATTTCAGCAATATTGTTGTTAATTGAATTGCACATTGTCACTAACTCTTCAAGTGTAGTAGCCTCTAGTCAGAACACTATAGAGTCCAATTTTAAAGTTGAACATAGAATTTTAATAGATAGAAAGATTCATACTCCTAAGACCTTACCTTCTTAAACATATTTTGACTCCTTAAAGAACAAAAACTTGCAATTTCTGCCCTTTGACTTCCTAAACAATACTTTACATTTGAATCTACCTACATCGGCCTAAATCCATTTCCAGAATATTTTAGGAGCATGCATCTTTCAAAGCACTAGTCTTAGAATCAAGAAGACTCATTTTCATGAATTCAAATCTACCTTCAGTTACTTTCTAGATGTATGACCATGGGCAAGTCATTTAACCCTGTTTGCCTCAACTCCTCATCTGTAAAATGAGCTAGAGAAGAGAAGGCAAGTCATATTACTGTCTTTGACAATAAAACCCAGATGGTGACTGAAACAACTGAACAACAAATCTTTCTCCATTGTGCATGTACTCACTGTAAACTCTTAATTCAGCAGAACTAAGGAAAGAAACAACCCTGGTCAATGGAATATACTTCATGAAGACTTACCATTAAAATCATATGTAGATGATCAACTTTCAGAATTAAGATAGAAACACACGCAAGACCAAAATATCTTCAACATATGTTAATATATGATGATTTAACAGGCACTTTCACAACCTGAAGGATATCTCTAGAAATAGAAATAGAAAATAAGCTGGCTAGGTAGATTTTGTGTCTGGACTGGGAGTTAGAAAATCTGAGTTCAAATCTTGTCTTAGATGTGTACTAGCTGTGTTTCTTTATCTGTAAAACGGGAATAATAATCACTTTAAGGTTTATAATCACCCTAAGAGGTAGAGGCTAGCTACTATTATTTTTTGTCATTGTCATCACTGCATTACACCATGACGTATCAGTGAATGGGGATATGGAAAGAATATTCTCCTTATTTTAATTCTGGGGATAAATAGAATGTTAGTAGGAATTTCACTTTCTTCTTTCTACACTGAGGATCATGTGTGTGTGTGTGTGTGTGTGTGTGTGTGTGTGTGTGTGTGTGTGTGTTTAAAACACAAATGAAGCTGTTACCCTGACTCTTGAAGCCAACTAGAACTGCATATCCATGCAGGGATGGAGAAAAGAAGAGAATAAGCATTTCTTAAGTGTCTACTGTGTACCAAGCTCTTTGTGCAGATTATCACATTATAGCTGGGAGTTAAGTGCTATTATAATCCCCATTTCACAGTTGAAGAAACTGATGCAAGCAGAGGTTAATGACTTGCCCAGGATCAAACAACTAGTAAGAGTCCAAAGCTGATTTTAAACAAAAATATTCCTGACACTAAGGTCAGTGTTTTATCCACTGCACCATCTGAAAAATGAAGAAGTAAGGAAATCTTGGTGTTCTCTTTTAGCTCTATACAAGAGTCTATATACAGTAAACATTTTGCCATTGAAAAATCTTCATAGTCCTGTCAAAATAACATTGCCCTTCCCCACTGCACAGTCAGAAAGACTTGAGTTTGTATCTGACCTCAGACACTTACTGTGTTGCATTGAGAAAGTTACTTAACCTGACTCTGTCTCAGTTTCCTCAACTATAAATTAGAGATAATAGCACACCTTCCCCCCAGGGTTATTGTGAGGATCAAATAAGATAATATTTGTCAAGCACTTAGCACAATTCCTGGCACCTAGTAGGTACTATTTAAATACTTGGCTTTTTTTTTCTTTTTTTACTTTTTGGTTGATTCAGGTACTGTTAAATTATTTTTAGTTTTCAACATTCATTTCCACAAGATTTTGAGTTCCAAATTTTCTCCCCATCTGTCCTCTCCCCCCACCCCATAACCCATTGCATTCTGATTACCCCTTCCCTCAATATGCCCTCCCTTTTATCACACTCCTCCCTTCCCTTATCCCCTTCTTCTCTTTTCTTGTAGAGCAAGAGAGATTTCTATACCCCATTACTTGTATTTCTTATTTCTCAGTTGTATGCAAAAACAATTCTCAACATTCATTCCTAATACTTTGAATTTCAATTTCTCTCCCTTCCTCCTTCCCCACCTATCCCCACTGAGAAGGCAGGCAATTCAGTATAGGCTGCATATGTGTAGTTTTGCAAAAGACTTCCATAATAGGCATGTTGTGTAAGACTAACTAACTATATTTCCCTCCATTCTATCTTTCCCCACCATTTATTCTGTTCTCTCTTTTGACCTTGTCCCTCCCCAAAAGTGTTTACTTCTGATTACTCTCTTCTGCAATTTGCCCTCCTTTCTATCATCTCCCTCATCCCACTTGTTTCCTTTTCCCCTACCCTTCTGTAGTGCAAGATATACTTTCATACCAAACTGAGTGATCATGTCAATCCATTAAGCCAAATGTGAAGAGAGTAAGCTTCCCTTTTTCCCTCTCATATCCTCCCTTTTCTCCTCCTTTGAAGAAGCTTTTTCTTGCCTCCTTGATGAGTGATAATTTACCCCATGCCATTTCTCCCTTTCTCCTCCCAAAATATTCCTCTCTCACCCCTCAATTTTATTTTTTTAGGTATCATCCCTTCTTATTCAACTCATCCTGTGTTCTGTGTGTGTGTGTGTGTGTGTGTATGTGTGTGTGTATAATACCTCCACCTACCCAAATACTGAGAAAAGTCTCAAAAGTTACAAATATTATCTTTCCATGTAGGAATGTAAACAGTTCAACTTTAGAAAGTCCCTTATGTTTTCTCTTTCCTCTTTACCTTTTCATGCTTCTCTTGATTTTTGTCTTTAAAAGTCAAATTTTCTATTCAGTTCTGGTCTTTTCATTGAGATTGCTTGAAAGTTCTCTGTTGAATTGAATGACCATTTTTCCTCTGAAGCATTATCCTCAGTTTTGCTGGGTAGGTGATTCTTGGTTTTAATCCCAGTTCTTTTGACTTCTGGAATATCATATTCCAAACCCTTCAATCCCTTAATGTAGAAGCTGCTAGATCTTGTGTTATCCTGATTGTATTTCCACAGTACTCAAAATGTTTCCTTCTGGCTGCTTGCAATATTTTCTCCTTGATCTGGGAACTCTGGAATTTGACCAAAATAATCCTAGGAGTTTCTCTTTTGGGATTTCTTTCAGGAGGTGATCTATGGATTCTTTCAATACTTATTTTGCCCCCTGGTTCTAGAATATCAGGGCAGTTTCCCTTGATAATTTCATGAAAGATAATGTCTAGGCTCTTTTTTTTTATCATAGCTTTCAGATAATTTTAAATAATTATTATTTAATTATTTTTAATTTTTAATTTTTAATTTTTAAATTGTCTCTCTTGGACTTATTTTCCTGGTCAGTTGTTTTTGCAATGAGATATTTCACATTGTCTTCTATTTTTTAATTCTTTTGGTTTTGTTTTGTAATTTCTTGGTTTCTCATGAAGTCATTAGCTTCCATCTACTCCATTCTGATTTTTAAAGAACTATTTTCTTTAGTGAGCTTTTTAATCTCCTTTTCCATTTGTCTAATTCTGCTTTTTAAAGTATTCTTCTCCTCGTTGGCTTTCTGAACCTCTTTTGCCAATTGAGTTAGCCTATTTTTAAAGGTGTTACTTTCTTCAGCATTTTTTGGGTCTCCTTTAGTAAGCTGTTGACTCGTTTTTCATGATTTTCTTGCATTGCTCTCATTTCTCTTCCCAATTTTTCCTCCACCTCTCTTACTTGACTTTCAAAGTCCTTCTTGAGCTCTTCCATGGCCTGCAACTATTGCAAATGTATTTTGGAGGTTTTGGACGCAAAAGCCTAGACTTCCTCTGATTTTATGCTTTGTTCTTCCTAATCTGAGAGGATGGAAGAAAACAGCTGTTTGCTAAGAAAGTAACCTGCTATAGTCTGATTTTTTTCTCCCTTTTTGGGGCATTTTCCCAGCCAGTGACTTGACTTTTGAGACCTTTGTCAAGAAGAGGGTATATTCTGGGGCCTTGTAAGTTCTCAGTTCCTCCAAGGTGGCACAATCAAAGGAGTTTACTCCTCTCCTGACCTGCACATTGGTCTGGGAGCAACCAAAAACTTTTCTGCTCAGAATCTGCAATTGAATTCCCTCACCACAACCACCTCCAGCTGCACCATCAGTGCTCCTCCTCACCCCAGGGCTTCCACTCAGGGCTGAGATTTGACCAGCCCTTTAGTTCCCCCAGAGGCTCTAGGTGGAGTTCTGTGAAAATGGCAGCTGCCCCTGCAATGCCTGTTGCTGGAGGTCCAGACTGCGCTCCCCTCCTGGGTGAAAGAACCCTCCCACGGACCTTTGAAGCTGTCTGTGGTGTTTGTGGTTTGAGGAATCTGGGAACTGCTGTGGGCACCCTGAATCCTGTTCTGGGTTCTGTCTCTGCTCTGTCAGGCTGGTCTGCACTCCTCATACTGGTCTCCTGCCTTGTTTTTTGTTTTTTTTTTCAAAGCCATATGTGTTGTTAGCAGTATTACAAGTATGATCATACTGCTACGTCAGCCATAAATACTATAAGTTACCTAGGCTAGTGTGGAATCAACTTCAGACACTGGATTGTTTGTAGAGTCCCAGAATAATGAAAATCACTAAAACTTACAAGTGTAGGTAAAAGTCACAGTATTTATTTCAAATTTATTTTGTACTTTCTGTGTCTGTAAGCAAGACATATTTCCATGTTACAGATTCAGCAACTTTAAAATTGTTTGTTCATTTTCTTTATTTGTCACCTGCCTCACAACAACCTTTAATTTGCTTAAAACCCATCAAATATCTTGAGTTCCTCTGTGTAAATAAATAATAGAAGTAAAAGCAAATTAAAACTTGAGATTCTTTCACTGGCAGATGTCTAGAAATTACATTTCATGACAAAGCTTTAATAAAATATTAATCCCTACTTCAAGTGTTTTTTAATGGCAGTTTCAGTTATACCGTTGGTCAGACCCTGTCCCTAATTCTATGTGGATGTGCGTATCAAGTCTGTAGGACTTATTATAATACAGAAAACCTGTATAGTGGGTGTCATACTTAGTCCCCTATCACCAGCATTATTGCAGTTCATTCTTTATGCATATCCCCTTTTTCTTGTTCTAAAATTGGATTAACTTGACAGCAAAGAAATTTAAAGGTTGGGAACATGTCAGTCATATTTTTAAAAATTGATTTAGACTTGTATATATATGCTCGAAGATTATCAGTAGTGTCAGCACAAAAACTATCTTCGAGAAGTCTAAAAAAAGTGAATTAAGTGAAAAAAGATCTGCAAGGAATAATAATAATTGTCACTCATATAGTACTTCAAGGTCTCCAAAGTGCTTTCTTTACAATGACCCTATGAGGTAGTACATATAAGGAAACAGTTTCAGAATAATTAAGTGACTTACCTAAGGGTCAAATAGGAAATAAATGTCTAAGCCAGGATTTAAACTCTGATTTTTAGTGAATCCGATTCCAATATTATTTCAACTATATTACATTGCCATCCAAGAAAACATTTCTGGGTTTTTTTTGTGGAAGGCAAAAGAACCAGTTAACTAATTACCCTTTAAAATTTTCAACCCATTATCTTTGCATTATATTGGCATGGCTTCTGTAACACTATTTCCATCTTTGTTGGCCCATGGGACAGCAGGGTTATGGATGGAGCAATAATGAGGGTGAGGTGACTGGCTCCAACATTGAGTAGGGAAATTTATTTCTTACCAACTGAAGTCACCCACTCCATGCCCGGGTGTTGTCTCTCAGGTTTCTGTCCCTCTTCTGGGAAGTACAATCCCTCCTACACAACTGCACCCTAAAACAATATCTTCCTGAGATGGGCCATATTTCAGGAGCTGGGGCCAGAATATTTAGAAGATTGGCAATACTCTCTCTAACAGCACTTGACTAGGGGAAAAAAATCCTTTGTGTACCATGTTCTCCTCAAACTCAATTTGTCCCCAGGTCCCAGAATTCCTGGTTAAAGTCCCAGTCATAGAGAACAACAAAATATGATATTATAGACACATATATGTATACATACATATATATAAAACATACACACATATACATACACATATCTTAAAGAAAGAATTGGGGGTGACAATAAGAAAAGAGTGACAACTTTATTCTAGAAATGGAAGATATTCTGCTAAATATCCATTTCTAAAACTCTTTTAGTCTATGAGATCTTCCACTCAAATGATAAAAGTATTAACCTTTTCCTTTTAAAATCATGTGATTAATTTCAGTTCCAGCCAATAATCAACATTTATTGAACTGTTGTCTATGACATATAATTATGACATGTCTGTGACATGAACCATGCCAAGTTATTGTGATAATGGATATGTGAACCTGAATCAGATGCAGTCTTTCCTGGAGGAAAATTTAAGAAACAAGGTGTAGAACTGAGGCAAAATTATTTAATAGAAGAATTGGGGAAATGAATCATCTCCAGCCAACATGCATTTATTAAGTATTTACTGTAGTTCAGGTACTGTGCCAAGCATTGATTACACAAACAAAGATAAAAGCTACTCACTTTACATTCTAATAGGCAGAAAATGTAGATGTAAAAGATAGATACATACAAGATATATCTAAAGTAGATGGAAAGTAATCTGAGAGAGGAAAGCATGGTGTTGGGGAGATGAAATATCTCACTAAACTAAATTCAGTTCAACAAGCCTTGGGTATTCAATATGTACCTAAATAATTCTTGGACTCCTTGTTTTGTGGATGGAATGAAGACATTTCATTGAAATGATGCCTCAAAAATATGTTCAAATAATCTGGACTTAGTTATTTCATTTGAAGATTAACATATCCATATGTATGCACGTATACATATGTATGTATGTATTTATAAACACACAAGATTATCAACTTTGTCCAACTTTGTAAACATGATTTAGCACAGAAGAGTCTAACCAAGTTGGTCCTTTTTGATTTTTCTCAATAATACCTTATAAAGAAACAAAACACAATGAATCTTTGTAGTGAATCTTCTCGAAGATTCCCTCTGTAGGTTTTCCAATAAACAAGGTAAGACAGAAGCAGTAGATTCTGCCTTATTTAGCCTCTGGAGGAAAGATGGGGAGTGAGAGCTAATTCTCACCATGGTTTTCATGTAGAAAGGACAGGAAGTTAACTGATAGAATGCTATGGTATAAGAATATCCCAGAAGTAGGATAGATTTCACTAAGTGGAAAGGTTATCTGGTGCTAATCCTTGTTTCAGAGAGGCAGGAGACTGGCAACATGGTGTAATATGTATTTCTATATGTATATTGAGGTTGGAGGTTGGGGAGGTGAGGGAGGTATAAAGTCTAAGAAAAAATTGTTAGCTGTGAAACATTGAGAAAGTCAGTCTATATGAGCCTCATTTTCCTGATCTGTAAAATGAAAATAATGATGTTTGCCTTATATGCCTCACCTGATTGTTGAAAGAAAAGTCCTTTGTAAGTCTTGAAGCACTAGATAAATATGAGTAATTATTTTCCTGTCTCATCTGTAAAATATGAATGATATACAAGCTTATAGTATTGTTTTAAAGATCAAATGAAATAATATATACAGAACTCATTGTAACCACATGAAGTGTGAGCTTTTCAAATGATCAATTACAGCTAGATGCCTATTCTAAACTAAAAATATTTTCACAGATAAGATACTTGGACTGTGTTGGATAGTGTGTGTGCGTTCAAAATGGATTATTACTTTACAAGATTTTCGTTTCTACATCCCTTTCTTCTTACTCTCCCAGGTGGGCTGCATGCCTTGGTCATGGAACACTAATTCCAACAGATCCTTAGTGATTATTTCTTCTGGAGGAATGAATAAGACAAAGAATGTCCTGCCCTGTGACACAGCCCATCACACATTCCTTTCCTGCATTGTGGGAACTTTGACGCTGGCAATATTTCTCCGTGTGTCTTCGTTGCCAAAAATGATCCTTCTCTTTTTGGTTACAGTCTTGTATATACTTGTTTTGGAGCTCAGTGGGTACAGAAAAGCAGTGGGGTAAGCGAATTTACTGGAATATCACTAGGGGAGGGGTCTAATGGGTCTCTTTGGAGGGTATCAGCTATTTGTCAACAATTCCAATGTAGTTCCCACTCTTAAGACAACAGTTTTCTTAAATCAATTTTAAAATATTTTCAGCTCTGAATTTTCTCCCTCTCACTTCCCCCATACACACTGAAAAAGCAAGAAAAACAAAACAAATTATAGACATTCAGTCAAGCAAAATAAATTCCCATATTATTCAAATTCCTCCTCCTTCCCCCTCCAAAAAAAGCAAAACAAAACAATTATGGCTTAATATGCAATCTGAGTTCATCACCTTTCCATCTGGAAGTTGGTTCTTTGTTTCACCATAAGTCCTCTGGAGTTGAGGTTTGGTCGTTTAATTGATCAGAATTTCCAGGTCTTTCAATTAAAAATTCTGATCAATGTAGTATCAAGTATTCCAAAGGACCAATGATCAATAAAATTTTCCATTTTTGTCTGAGAAGTGATGGACTTAGGGAGAAAAAATGATGTTTATTTCTTAGGCATGACAAATCCATGAATCTGTTTTGCTTAACTATGCATATTTGTTACAAGGTTGTTTTTTTTTCTCTTGTTCTCTTTCCTTCTCAAGAGTGGGAGAGGGAGGAAGAGGGTAAGAATATATTTTTTTGTTTAATAAAAAAAATGAAAATAGAGAAAAGAAATAGCTTTATTGATACTCTATCATTATGTTTAGGGAAGTATATTTCAGGGAAAAAATATCAAGTCTTTTTCAGTATGTTGAATGCTTCTAAAGTGAACTGGGACATACTGATAAAGAAGAAAATTTATTTTGAAGGATTGAGGTTTCTTTATTAAAAATTAATATATTAATGTCTTTTACATTTCTGTTTTACCGTAGATATCATTTTCAAAAATAGAGCTACTTTTTAAAGTTTATTTATTTTTAATTTGCATCATTTACTTCCATAAGTTGTAATTTTTTCTCCCCCTCCTTTCCCTCCTCCCTCCTCAAGATGGCATGCAGTCTGATATAAGCTCTACATATACATTCCTGGTCAGTATATTTTCACATTAGTCACATTGTACAGAAGAATTAAAACAAATGGGAGGAACCATAAGAAAGAAAAAAAAACAGAGGTGAAACAAACAAACAAAAATAGTCTGCTTCACTCTGTATTCAGGAGAATAGATTCTATCTATAATATATAAGAATAGTATCTCCAAAGTAATTACATTTATGATATTACTCAACGAAGTTTCTTAAGCTCAAGTGTTGGCCTCAGGAACTAATCACTAATTTGATCTTGTCTTTTCTCCTAAGGGGTGGCACATTTTACCTCCGTGGATATGAACCCATATTGGCTATTTTGCTGTTTTCCTGTGCTCTGGCCCTTCATGCCAGGCAGGTGGACTTGAAGTTACGTCTGGACTACCTCTGGGCTGTACAGGTAAGAAACCCCTTCTCCCTTCTCCTTTCCCTAGAAGTGTTTATGTATGGCAAAACCATTGGCTAAAACCTCAGTCAAGAAGAGTAATAATTGGCTTTAAACAAACAAAAACTATCATCAAGAAAAAAAAGGAAAAATAGATGTAAAGAAAAACAATAATGGTTCTAGCACACAAGAAGCTGAAGTCCTGATAGAGGAGATAACGTAATTAACTAGCTACATACAAGATGCATACAGAATATAGGGAAGGTAATAAAACAGGGGTGTCACTAGCAGCCAGGGGGGCACAGAAAATGCTTCCTTTAAAAAGTGAACTTTGAAGTGAGTCCTGAAGGAAGTTAGGAGAACTAAGAGGTGGAAGTAAGAGAATAGAAAATTGCAAGCATGACAAATAACCAATGAAAAGATGCTCAAATGGGAGTTGTAATGTCACATGCAAGGAACAGCAAAGAAGCAAGCTTAGTTGATTGTGGAGGAGAGTAAGGTATAAGAAAACTTTAAAGGTAGGACAGAATTAGGTTGTAAAGGATTTTAAGAGCCCAAATGAAGGCTTTATAATTGATCCTTCAGGTAATGATAAAACACTGGAACTTACCAAGGGTGGATGATATGGTCATTCTTACACTTTAGAAAATGTCATTTTGCAGCTGTGTGGAGAGAATGGATTGGAGTATAGAGAGGCTTGAGGAAGAGAGAACAAGTAGAAGGCGTTGGTCTATCCAGGCAAGCAGTGATGAGGGTTTGAACTCAAGTGGCTGTTTTCAAGCAGAGAAGGGGATATTTATATGAGAGATTGTGGTAACACGATTCAGCAGTGGATTATATATGTGGTGTAAGAGTGAGGATCCAAGGATGACACTGAGGTTGTAAGCTTGGGTAACTGGGAAGATGAGCTACTATCATTAGCTTGAATGCAAAAGAATATATATATACATATTCATCTATGCATATTACATATATTTGCATAGTAGTTGCCTGACAAGAAATATACTATTTTTCTAATAACCTGAGCAAAAACATGAATCTTTAGACTTTGCTCATGCACAGTTACCATTTGCACTATGGGAATACATTAAAATGTGGACATGTGTAGGCTTTCAAATATCCTAGCCTATTGCTAAATACTTGTCTGGTTGATGATTTCTTGAAATTTTATGAGAGGTTAAAGAATGTATAAATAGATGTTTAAATAATTGCCTTCTCAACCTTTGACCAAAAGCCTAGGGATGGTTTTTTTTTTCTTGTATGATTATCCTTTGAAATCCCTAATTATGTTACTTGAATAACTTTGATATTTAGTGGCCCTTAGTGGTGGGTTCTTGTTAATGCAGTGTAAGAGTGCATAATATGAATGCCCTAACATGTTCTTGTGGTTTCCACTATTAACATTCAGTGACTTTGACAAGTACCATGATTCCACGCTAGGGACAAACCCTGGCTAGTCTTTGTAGGTGTTGTTGGTCAATCCTGTCCTATTCTTCCTGACCTCATGTGGCAAAGATACTGGAGTGGTTTGCCATTTCCTTCTCCAGCTCACTTTATAGATGAGGAAACTGAGAAAAACAGGGTTAAGTGACTTGCCCAGGGTCGCACAGCTAATAAGTATCTGAGGCTAGATTTGAATTCAGGAAGATGAGTCGGCCTGACTCCAGACCTGGCACACTATCCACTGCTCCACCTAGCTGCCTAAGATTGACTAGTCTTACAAAACCATAAAGATGTGGAAGCATCTATGTGGCCCAGTGGATAGAGCAGTGGACCTGAAATCAGATTGACCTGAGTTCAAATTCTTTCCTACACACTTAACAGCTGTGTGACCCTGAGTAAGTCCCTTAACTATGTTCAATCTCAGTTTCCTGATCTGTAAAATGGGGATAATGATAGCATCTACCTCATGTAGTTGTAAAATAGGTGCTGGCATTGATCATTTATTGACCATAAAGTGTTTTATAAATACTAAGTGTTATGAGTATTAGAGTGGTCCTGGTGTTGGATTGTCTATCAATAGAACATTAGATTAGCTGAGATCAGATAGAGCCATCACCAGAAGGGTGGTCATCAAGTGATGAATATTTTTGGCCATGGAGGCTTCCTTGAGTGATCAAGCCTAGAGACATTTTGGGCAGAAATCTCCTTCCCCTACTCCTGCCTCACCAAAAGACAAAACAAAACACTTATCAGCCTGCAACCTGCCTTTTGGGTGAGTGGAGCTAGTCCTTTTATGACAGAACCAGTCCAAAACTCAGTAGAATCTGCAAGAACTTGCCCATAGTTTATAGACCCTAGGGTCACTTCTGTACATTAGAGGAGAATTTACTTGAAGAATATTTGACAACGAATGTTGAAATTATATGTCATTGATATTACGTTTACTCAAGGCGTCAAGAGTATGTTAGTGTACTCTTTAAAAGTCAGTGTTAATTAGTCACAGGATTATAATACTAATTTTTTTTCTTTGTCACCTCTTCAGCTCTTGAAGGGATTCACATTATCTAGAGTCATAAGGGGTATATGATCTGTTTCTCTCCTAGTTGTTTTTATAATATGATCTTTAATATAAAGATTATATATCCATTTAGAATGTAGTGTGGAATATGAAGTATTCATCTAAGTATAATTTCTGCCAGATTGCTTTACAGTTTTCCCAGCAATTTTTCTCAGGTAATGAGTCCCCACGCCCTACCACCACCCCTACCCTGGTCATATAATTGATGTTTTCTGCATTATAAAACACCAGGTTATTGAGTTGTACTGTTTCTGTTTCATAGATCTGTCTCTCCACTTCTTAACCATTACCAGATGGTTTTGATGATGGCTGCTTTATCATATACTTTGAGGTTTGAGAGTACTATTCCCTCTTTGTTCTTATTGTTTTTCATCATTTCACTTAATGTTCTTGATCTTTTGTGTTTCCAAATGAATTTTGGTATTACTTTATTAAATTCTATATAGTGTTTTTTGTTGTTAGTCATGTTTGACCCTTTGTGGTCCCACGGGGGGTTTTCTAGGCAAATATACTGGAGTGGTTTTTGCCATTTCCTTCTCCAGTTCATTTTACAAATAAGGGAAACTGAAGCAAACAGGGTTAAGTGATTTGCCCAGGGTCACAAAGCTAATAAGTATCTGAAGCCGAATTTGAACTTAGGTCTTCCTGATTCCAAGCCAGGCATTCTATCCACCCCACCACCCAGCTGCCCTCTATAACATATCCCCTTGGTAATTGGATTGTTGTAGCCTTAAAATTATAGGTTAATTTTGGTAGTAATGTCATTTTATTATATTGACATGGCTTAGCCATGAGTGCTGCCTATTACTCCAACTATTTAAGTTGTTCTTTAGTTCCTTAAAGGACACTTTCTAAATGAATGTATACAAATTTTTTCTGTATGCTTTGGTAGGTCAGTCCTCAAATACTTAATGCATATTGTAATTATTTGGAATGAGATTTCACTTTCGATGCTATTTCTTGAATTTTGTAATCCAAAATAATGTGTAATATTATTATATTATAATATAATATTAATTACATAGAAAAGCTGTTGATTTTTGAGGATTTTGTAGCCTGCAACGTTGCTGGAACTACTAATTGTCACTATCATGTTTGTTGATTTCCTAGGATTTTCCAAGTAAACCATCATATCAGCAGCAAATAGGGATAGTTTTAGTTCCTCTTTACCTATCTTTATACTTTCAGTTTCTTCTTCTTGTCTTACTGTAGGTGCTAGGCTTTTGAGAATGAAAGTAGTAATGGAAAGAGCAGGCATCCTTGCTTCTTTCCTGTATTTCTTGGAAAAGGCTCCAGTGTATTCTCATGTTTGTTTTTGGTTTTAGATAGAGGCTTTTTAGGATATTAAAAAAGATTCCTCTCTGCCTTTACTTTGTAAGGTTTTTAGCACAAAGGTATATTGTATTTTGTCTTAGGCTTTTTCTGCTTCTATTGAAATGATCATGTAGTTTTGGATGTTTGCATTTTTTATATGATTATGCTGATTTTCTTCCTAATTATGAACCATCTTGTGATCTCTGGAATAAATCTTATTTGGTTATTGTGAGTGATTTCTTGAATAAATAACTGTAGTCTGTAAAACATCATTTTATTTAAAATTTGAATCAATATTTTTTAATAGTATTAACTTATAGTTTTCTCTCCTTGTTTTATCTTTCCCTGGTTTAGGTATTAGAACTATATTTATCTCATAAAAGGATTCTGGCAGGATGTTTTTGTTCTTATTTTGTTTAAAATAATTTGTGAAGTTTAGGTACTAACTGTTCTTTAAAAGTTTGATAGAATTATCCTGTGAGTCCATCAGAATCAGGAGTTTTTATTTCCTTTGGGAGTTCCTTTACAACTGGATTTATTTCCCTTTCTGAGATTGGGTTGTTTAAGATCTCTTTCTAGTTTTTTATAGGTTCAGTCTTTTATATTTTTGAAGATATTTTGCTATTTCTTTTGTGTTCTCAGTTTTATTAGCATATAATTATGCATAACATGCTCTGATTATTCATTTTATTTCTTCTGGTTTTACTGTGATTTTACTTTGCTTATTTGATGGTTTATTTATTTTATTTCCTTCTCTTTTTAAAAATCAGATTATACAAGGGTTTATCAATTTTATTAATCTTTTTGAAGAATGAGCTTTTAATTTTATTCATCTTTCTATTTTTATTTCCAATATTACCTATTTCCCCTCTAATTCTTAATATCTACTCGTTTATGCATGTTTTCGATTGGCTTTAGTTGGCTTTCTGAATTTTTAGACACATATTTAATTCATTAATCCTTTCTTTTTCTATTTTGTTAATGAATGTTTGTAAGGATAGAATTTTTCCCATGAGGACTGCTTTAGTTGCTTCCCAGAAATCTTGTTATGTTCTTTCATCATTATCATTTTCTTTTTCATAGCTATTGTTTCTGTGATTTTTTTTTGACCATTTGTTATTTAGGATTCAATTGTTGTTATCATTTGGTCTGAATCTTTTGTTTGTGGTCACTGAGCTAGTTAAGATTTTTACTGCATTATGATCTATAAATTATATATTAATGTATTCTGCCTTTTTACATTTGTTTGCAATATCTCTGTGCCCTGTTATATTGTCAATTTTTGCAAAAGTTCTTTGTGATGCTAAGAAATGTATATTCTTGTGCTGTCCCATTCAGAATATGAAATGTCTTTCAACTCTAAGTTCTCTAGGAAATTGTTCAGTTTCTTCTTTTCCTTTTGTTTGTTTTTTTTGATAGAATTTGCCCAAAATGTAGAAAGATATATTGAAGTTTCCTACTATGTACTGTTGCACTATCTATGTTTTCTCATAGTTCAGATAATGGATTTTTTAAAAATAATTTTGAATGCAAGGCACTTGGAGCATATAATGCTTATTATTGATATTGCTTTATGATAGTAAGAGTTCTTAAATTTTTTGTGTGTTCTGCGTAATCCAGTGAAACCTATAGTTCCCTGATTAGATTTCAAAAAAAAAATCATAGTTAATAGAAATATTAAATTTTAGTTAAAAGTTGATAAAAAATAAAGATGTATTTTTTCCTTCATCTAAGACCACAGACTGAAATCTATCCATAGAGCAGCACTCTGTGGATCCCAGGGTAAATAATGCATGTACTAGAGGTAACGATTCCCATTTTAGAGGTGATGAAAACTAATGCTTAGAAAGAGTTAGTGACTTTTTCAGAGTCAAATAGCTGGTGTCAGTGGCAAGATTCCAAACCAGCCTCCAATGCCAGCACATTGTCCATTTTACCATGCTGTCACTTTTGCATGCAAAATGACCTTCTGGCTATTAGGGATGGATGGGTAGGAAATAAATATATTTTTTTAAATGTCAAGCCAAGCAAAATGGTAAATTCTCTAAACTGAATTTTTGGAGGAAAAAAAGGTATTTTTATTGATTGCTAAATTCCCTGATACCACATTTCCCAACAGTATCCTGGCCAATGTGGTAGCCTGCCACAGAAGCAGGGCTAGATTGCCCAGAGTACAGTTGGCATATTTTCCCAAGGACATGCAATGGGGTGACCTGCAGTTTGAAAACTCTTCTGAGGTAAAGTAGAATGATGCAGTAACCTGTGGGCACTGGAATCTCTCTCTAGTACTGTGGCATCATGGAAACCTGCCTGGCTTATTTTGTTGAGGTCATCCAAATGGGGGTAGAAACTAGAACAGATAAAATCAATATATTCTTGTGTTTATTGTTGTTGAAAAAAAAATCTCTGTAAGATATAGAAAAATATCCCCAAATAATATGCAAATGTGTTTTTAATTTGGCAGGTACTAAGGCCCAAAGGGATCAATACAAAAAATGGAGTCTAAGATCCTATTCTAGCATATTTGACTTACCACCAGAACATGACCTGATTAGAAATATTATTCCTTCAGCAATCATTTATGAGAAACTTACTGTGAAAACAATATGCATTGGAATTGATGGAGATATAAAATTTAGATGAAATGTGGTCCCTATGCTCATTGAGAGATAACCCATAAATATACATGACCATTCTGGTATTGTTATGAAGAATATATTGGATGGAGGTTGAACAAGGAAAGCAGGAAGAATTATAAGAAAGTTACTATAATAATTTAGGCAAATAGTAATGAGTAACTCATACCATAGTCACTTAATTTCTCCATTTTGAGGATGGAAGACTTGGACTATCATAAAATTCAGTTAATCAACAAACATTCATTAAGTGCTTACTATATGCCAAGTACCAAACTAATGCTGGGTATTCAAAGACAAATATGAAAAAGTTCTTCCCTTCAAGAAATTAACATTCCAATAGGGTGGAGGGGTAGGAAGGCACAACCTGTATACATAAAAGTATATACATTATACAAGAGAACTAGGAAGTGGTTATGGGAGGGGGTGTCATTTGGGAGAAGGACAGTAGGAAAGGCTTTACATAGTAGGTGGTACTTAAGCTGAATTTTATTTTTTTATATTTTTAGTTTTCAGCATTCATTTCCACAAGATTTTGAGTTCTAAATTTTCTCCCCATCTTTCCCCTCTTACCCACCCTGAGATGGCATGCATTCTGATTACCCCTTTCCACAGTCTGTCCTCCCTTTTATTATCTCCCCCTCTTATCCCCTTTTCCTTTACTTTCCTGAAGGGCAAGATAGATTTCTATACCACATTACCTATGTATCTTATTTCCCAATTGCATGTAAAAACAATTTTTTAACATTTGTTTATAAAACTTTGAGTTCCAACTTCTCTCCTTTCTTCCCTACCCACCCACCCCCAGTGAGAAGGCAAACAATTCAATATAAGTTATACATGTGTGCAAAACACCTTCATAATAGTCACGTTGTAAATGACTAATTATATTTCTCTCCATCTTATCCCACCCCCAACTCTATTTTTTACTTTGACCTTGTCCCTTTTGTAAAGTATTTACTTCTGACTACCCCTTCCCCAACCTGTCTTCCCTTCTATCATCCCTCTTTACCTCCTTTCCCCCTACTTTCTTGTAGGGTAAGATGCCAAATGGGTGTGTATGTTATTTCCTCCTTTAGCCAAATTGGATGAGAGTAAGGTTCACTCATTTCTTCTCACCTCTTCCCCTCCACTCTGAAACCTTTTATTGCCTCTTTTATGTGAGATAATTTACCTCATTCTATTGCTCCTTTCTCCTCCCAATATATTCTTCTCTTATCCATTAATTTTATTTTTTAGATATCATCCCTTCATATTCAACTCACCCTGTGTCATCCATCCATCCATCCATCTATCTATCTATCTATCTATCTATCTATCTATCTATCTATCTATCTATCTATCTATCTATTTTTTCCAACTACCCTAACACTGAGAAAAGTCTCATGAGTTACAAATATCATCTTTCCATGTAGGGATGTAAACAGTTCTACTTTAATAAGTCTCATGATTTCTCTTTCCTGTTTACCTTTTCATGCTTCTCTTTATTCTTGTATTGGAAACTCAAATTTTCTATTCAGCTCTGGTCTTTTCATAAAGAATGCTTGAAAGCCCTCTATTTCATTGAATATCCAATTTTTTTCCCATGAAGGATTATACTCAGTTTTTTAGGCAGGTGATTCTTGGTTTTAATTCTAGCTCTTCTGACCTCCAGATTATCATATTCCAAGCACTTCATTCCATTAATGTAGAAGCTGCTAGTCTTGTGTTATCCTGATTGTATTTCTACAATAGCTGAATTGTTTCTTTCTGGCTTCTTGAACTATTTTCTCCTTGATCTAAGAACTCTGGAATTTGGCTACAGTATTCCTAAGTATATTCCTTTCAGGACCTCTTTTACAGGGGCAATCAGTGAATTCTTTCCATTTCTATTTTACCCTCTAGTTTCCAGGTCAGTTTTCCGATATAATTTCTTGAAAAATGATGTCTAGGCTCTTTTTTTTTTATCATAGCTTTCAGGTAGTCCAATAATCTTTAAATTATCTCTCCTGGATCTATTTGTCAGGTCAGTGATTTTTCCAATGAGATATTTCACATTGCCTTATATATTTCCATTCTTTTAGTTCTATTTTAAAATTTCTTGATTTCTCATAAAGTCATTAGCTTCCACTTGTTCCATTATAATTTTGAAGGAATTATTTTCTTCAGTGAGCTTTTGACCTCCTATTCCATTTGGACAATTCCGCTTTTCAAGGCATTCTTCTCCTCATTGGCTTTTCAGACTTCTTTTGCCATTTGTGTTAGTCTATTTTTAAGGTGTTATTTTCTTCAGTATTTTGGGGGTCTCCTTTAAGAAACTATTGACTACTTAGCCCAACCTCAAAAGGACATATTGACTGATTTTCTTGCATCACTCTCATTTCTCTTCCCAATTTTTCCTCTACTTCTCTTACTTGATTTTCAAAATCCTTTTTGAGTTCTTCCATGGCCTGCAACCAATTCATATCCCTCTTGAGTGCTTTTGATGTAAGAGCTTTGACTCTGCTGTCCTCTGGTTGTATGCCCTGATCTCCCCAGTCATCATAGTAAGATTCCAGAGTCTGAGTTCTTTTATGATGTTTACTCATCTTCATGGCCAAACACTTGACTTTCTAACTCTTTGTCAAAGTAGGACCCTGCTTCAGATGGGCTGGGGGTGAGTATACTCTCCCAGGCTGGCAGGATTTTGTATCAGCTGCTGGATCCCTCACTTTCTATGGGTCCAGAGCTCTGGAAGCCGCCTCTGCAACTGCTGCTGCCATCACCACCACCAGCACCCCATTGCCCTGGGGCTGGGGCCAGACTCAGCCAGCATGTGTCCTCCTCTTTCACCCAGGTTTCACAGAGTTTTCTCACTTACCTTTTTGGCATTTGTGGGTTGAGAAATTTGGAAACTGCCACAGCTCCCAATGATTCAGTCCCCTGAGGCTTGCTCCAGCCCATCTGTGCCAGTGTGACCCATGCCAGACTACGTTCCATTCCCTGCCTGGTGTGAAAGATCATTCTTGTCAACTTTGCAGGTTGTCTTGGGCTGGGGATTTGTTTCATTCTGTCATTTTGTGGGTTTTGTAGCTCTAGAATTTGTTTAGAATCATTTTTTACAGGTATTTGGAGGGCTTTGGGGAAGAACTCAGAGAATTCCTTGCTTTCACTCTGCCATCTTGGTTCTGCCACACTTAATCTGAATTTACAGGAAACTGGAGATTCTAAGAGGCTGAGATGAGGAAGCACATTGCAGGCACTGGGACAGAGGAGGTGAAGTGTCATTTGTAAAGAACCAAAAATAGGCCAACATGTCTAGAAAGAGTATGTGGAGAGGGGTAATGGGTAAGAAGAGTAGACAGGGAGGAAGGGGCTAAATTTTGAAGACCTTTAAGTATCTTATAAAGGAATTTAGATCTGATCCTTGAGTTAATAGAGATTTTTTTCCTCTTCTGTTTTTTTTTTTTTTTTTAAAGGGATGGTGATAACATGTTTAGACTGATTCTTCAGGAAGAATTACTTTCATGGTTATGTGAACAATGTATTGGGGTGGAAAGAAGCTTGAGAGAGGTAGCCTGAATATGAAACTATTAAAATAATCCAGATGAGAGGTGATGTGGCCCTGAACGACGGTGGCAGTTCTGTAAATGGAGAGGAGAGGCTATATATGCCAGAGGGATATTGAAAATATAGAATGGGCTAGTTCTAGCAACTAACTGTATGTTTAGCGTGAAAGAGAACAAGGGCTTAAGGATAACAGCCAAATAACCAGAAGATGGGAGTACCCTAAGAGGAAACAGACAAGAAAAGATCTCAGAGTTGGAAGGGATGTTAGCCCAACCTCAAAAGGACCTTGAGCAGCTTAACTTGCCTAGAGGCAAGAAGAAATATCTGGCCTCAGACACTTACTAGCTATGTGACTCTGGGCAAGTGTCTTAACCCTGGTTGCCTTAGTTCCTCATCTGTAAAATGAAATGGAAAAGGAAATAGCAAACCACTGAAATATCTTTGCAAAAAACAAACAAACAAAAAACTCCAATGGGGTTATAAAGAGTCAGACACAACTGAAATGACTAAACAACAAAGTAAGAACCTTAGAGATTCTAGAGTCCAACCCTTTGTTTTACTCTCAGGAAACAGGCCCAAAGGGGCTATGTGACTTTGCCAAGGTTATACAAGTGGCAAATATTTTGGCAGGTTTTGAATTCCTCCTAACTTTGTGTTCAGGATTCTATTCATTATATTTCCACATGCTCTCAAATGCACTACCTGAAAAAAGAATACCTTCAGGGGGCAGAGCCAAGATGGCAGAGTAGAAAGACACACATACACAGGATCTCCCCACACAGCCCATAAAATACCTGTAGAGAGGGACTCTCAACAAATTTGGAGCAGCAGAAGTGGAGATCAACAGAGTGGAGGAGATTTCCAGCCCAGGGTGACCTGAAAGGCCCACAGGAAAGGTTGGCTGCACCAGGCTTGGAGCCCAGCCCAGCCATGGCCTCTCAGGCCTGCTCGTGAACAGCCCTGAGGGGTGGAATCTCCAGTTTGCAGCAGCAACGAGTCTGTAGATCCCTCAACCCACAGGCACCAAAGGTCAGTGACAGGGTTTTTTCAGCTGCCAGGAAGGGAGAAGGGCCTTCCCATAGCTCTGGCCTCAGGCAGCATCTGCAGAGGCCACATCAGGCAGGCAGCAGCAGTTCTCAAGGCAGCCCCTACAGCAGCCTGAGATCATGGCTGGATTGTAAAAACCCCTGGGGACACTGAAGGAGCTGGTCTTTGTCTCACACTGAATGGTGGCTCTGCCCCCTCAGCTTGACTGAATTTCACTCCCCAATGCTAGCTTGGCGGAAGTAGAGGTCAGGTGCCTGTGGAGAGGAAACTCTGCTAAGATTCTGGGCACAAAAATCTTTCCCTGCGCCCAGACCAGTACTCACTTGATTGTGCCACCTTGGAGGAACTGATATCTTACAGGTCCCCAGAGTATACCCTATCCTTGACAAAGAACCCAAAAATCAAGTAACTGGTTGGGAAAATGCCCAAAAAAGGGAAAAAAAAAATAAGACCATAGAAGGTTACTTTCTTGGTGAACAGATATCTCCTCCCATCATTTGAGATGAGGAAGAACAATGCTTACCATCAGGGAAAGACATAAAAGTCAAGACTTCTGTATCCCAAACATCCAAAATAAATATTCAGTGGGCTCAGGCCTTGGAATAGCTCAAAAAGAATTTTGAAAATCAAGTTAGAGAGGTGGAGGAAAAACTGGGAAGAGAAATGAGAGAGATACAAGAAAAGCATGAAAAGTGGGTAAACACCTTGCTAAAGGAGACACAAAAAAATGCTGAAGAAAATAACACCTTGAAAAATAGGCTAACTCAATTGGCAAAAGAGGTTCAGAAAGCCAATAGGGAGAAGAATGCTTTAAAAAGCAGAATTAGCCAAATGGAAAAGGAAGTCCATAAGTTCACTGAAGAAAATAGTTCTTTCAAAATTAGAATGGAACAGATGGAGGCTAATGACTTTATGAGAAACCAAGAAATCACAAAACAAAACCAAAAGAATGAAAAAATGGAAGATAATGTGAAATATCTCAATGGAAAAACAACTGACCTGGAAAATAGATCCAGGAGAGACAATTTAAAAATTTCGGGACTACCTGAAAGCCATGATCAAAAAAAGAGCCTAAACATCATCTTTCATGAAATTATCAAGGAAAACTGCCCTGATATTCTAGAACCAGAGGGCAAAATCAATATTGAAAGAATCCACTGATCACCGCTGGAAGGGGATCCAAAAAGAGAGACTCCTAGGAAGATTATGGCCAAATTCCAGAGTTCCCAGGTCAAGGAGAAAATATTGCAAGCAGCTAGAAAGAAACAATTCAAGTATTGTGGAAATACAATCAGGATAACACAAGATCTGGCAGCTTCTACATTAAGGGATTGAAGGGCTTGGAATATGATATTCCAGAAGTCAAAGGAACTAGGACTAAAACTAAGAATCACCTACTCAGCAAAACTGAGTGTAATCCTTCAGGGGGAAAATGGTCTTTCAGTGAAATAGACGACTTTCAAGCATTTTTGATGAAAAGACTAGAGCTAAAAAAGAAACTTTGACTTTCAAACATAAGAATCAAGAGAAGCATTAAAAGGTAAACAGGAAAGAGAAATCATAAGGGACTTACTAAAGTTGAACTGTTTACATTTCTACATGGAAAGACAATATGTGTAACTCTTGAAACTTTTTTTTCAGTATCTGAGTAGTTGGTGGTATTACACACACACACACAAAGAGAGGGAGAGACAGAGAGAGAGACAGAGAGACACAGAGCACAGGGTGAGTTGACTAGGAAGTAATAATATCTTAAAAAATGAAATTAAGGGGTGAGAGAGGAATATATTGGGAGGAGAAAGGGAGAAATGGAATGGGGCAAATTATCTCATAAAAGAGGCCAGAAACAGACTTTTCAATGGAGGGCAAAAAGGGGGAGGTGAGAGGGAAAACGTTAAGCTTACTCTCATCGCATTTGACTCAAGGAAAGAATAAAATGCACACTCATTTTGGTATGAAAACCTATCTTAAAATATAGGAAAGTGGGGGAGAAGGGGATAAGCAGGGTGGGGGGGATGATGGGAGGAAGGGAAAAGGAAGGAGAGAGCAATTAGAAGTCAGCACTCTTGGGCAGAGTCAAGGTCAAAAGAGAGAATAGAAGAAATGGAGGGCAGGATAGGATGGTGGGAAATATAGTTAGTCTTATATAACATGGCTATTATGGAAGTCATTTGCAAGACTACACATATATAGCCTATATTGAATTGCTTGCCTTCTCAATGGGGATGAGTAGGGAGGGAGGAAGGAGGAGAAGTTGGAACTCAAAGTTTTAGGAACAATTATTGAGTATTGTTCTTGCATGCAACTGGGAAACAAGAAATACACATAATGGGGTATAGAAATTTATCTTACCCTACAGGACAAAAGAGAAGATGATGATAAGGAAAGGGAGAGATGTTAGAAAGGAGGGCAGATTGGTGGTAAGGGTAATTAGAATGCTTGGCACTTTGGGGTGGGGGAGGGGAAAGATGGGCAGAAAACTTGGAACTCAAAATTTTGTGGAAATGAATGTTGAAAACTTAAAAATAAATATTTTTTTTAAAAAAGCTAACTTTATCCTCATGTTGAAATCCACTTACCTCTCATATGAATGTTTATTACAGTATCTTTGGATTTAGTATGATGAGCTGAAAAGCTAAAAAAAAAATCCAAATTTATGGAAGGCTTCACCACATTTTGATCTTATTTACCCAAGCGTTCATTAACCCTCAGTTCTGTATCTTGGTTAATCCAGCCACTGTTGTGACATCATTGCAGCAAATAACAGAACTCTTATGGGACTGTTTAACCTGGAGTACAATGAACCTGGAGATAAAATAAATATTGAAAGTGTTTGCTTAGGTCCTTTGATTTCTTAGCCAGAAAGATGTAAGGTTTTAATAGAAAAACAAAAGCAAAACAAAAGAACTTTCCAGGATAGTGTAATCCTAAAATTTCTATTTGGGGAGAAAAAAAATCAAGTCATTTTGAATTTTTCCCTACCTTTGTATTGAATCAAAAGTCATGGGGAAAAAAAAAAAAACTTCCAAGTAATTAGAAATGCTAAAAAATTTCTGAATAAAAACTCTACTTCCCTGAAGAAAAGAAAACTGAAACCATATGTCAGCAACAAAATAGCACAATTATCAGTATTTTCGGAAAGTAAATAAATAAACTGTAACCAGCTAATTGATAAATGCTGCTCTAACAACCAGGTCAGTTTGAGTAGATGAAGCTATGTTGGGCCCTGAAGATCAACCAATCAAAGTTTGATAGCCCCCTTTAGGGAAGAAATGCCATTGTCAAAACCTTGTCTTGAAGTAGACAGGTGAAGTAGGAGGAGCACTGAACTTGGAGTCAAAAGAACTGACCCCCTGATAGCAGGAAGTTCAATGGCCTTTTCTTGTCATCAACTTGACTAAACTTGGTGAAGTCACTGTAGTGGTATCTCCATGGAGATGTCCTTTTTGCCATAAGCAGTAGTTGGAAGTGGGTGGAAGGAGAGATCCTGTCAGGGATCGTGACTGATATGACTTCCTACCAACCAACTATGATTCATTGGTATGGGATCCTTTATGTAGGACACATCATCTTCAAAGATGGACCTCAGAAGGGGTAGCATAAAACAAATGATAATGGCCACATAGGAATGCTCATTTGCAGACCTCTTTAAGACTTATAAAATGCTTTATCTTTCTTCTTTGAAGTATATGATAAAGAAAGGGGGACCATACAGGTGGTCACATTTCCATGGTTTTCTAGCTAGCAAGTTTCAGAGATGACATTTGGACCCTAGATTCCTTACTCTGTGTCCAGCTATTGTGACCAGATAGGCAATAAAGCTTCAAATTCACCTCTCTTCTCAGATCTGCAGCCTCAGTCTCCCAGGTTCCTAGAAATGCCTCATCCCAATGTCAAAGCTGTGATCAATGCAGAGGGCCATGCTGATAAATGCTTAGCAAGCAGTTCTAGAAACAATACTAACAGTGGCTAACATTTATGTAGCACTTACAGTGTACCAGGCATTTGCTAAGTGCTTCACAACCCTAGGAGTTAGGTGTTATTATTATCACCATTTTACAGTTGAGAAAACTGAGGCAAAGAGCAATTAAGTGACTTGCCTGGGATCACAGAGCTAGTAAATGCCTGAGACTGGATTTGAATTCAGATCTTCCTGATTCCAGGCCCAGCACTCTAAATATATTCTTGACACACTTTTAAGTTTCATTTGTACAATTAACATTTTCTCCTTTTCTTTCTTAAGTCTATACAGTCAAGAAAGTGATATATCAATCCCTGATTCATAGCATTTGCAGATTTCTGAAGAGTAAATGTTACCACCGAAAAATGGATTTCTAGAGAGCTGATAGGAGTTCCTTCCAGCATACCTCTGCAAGCTATTCCAAGACATTCATATATTTGGGAATTATGTGGGGGGACCAAGAGGAGGGTTCTAAGCCTAAGCTTATCCATCCCCTCAAAAGTTTTTCTATCAGCAGCTCATCGTGGTCCCAAAGTTGAGGAGCATAACCGTTCTCCCAGCCTTTACTGTGAAAACTTTTGATTGACTCCCCTATTTTGGTTCATGGCATTCATGCCTCTAGAATGATGGCATTTGTGTGCTGAGGTTTTTAGTGGCTCACTGCCCCAAAGCACTCTAGGAGGAAAAGCTAAAAACTTGGGGAAAGGAGAAGAACAAGGCCAGGTGGGCTATTACACCCTTTTTATTGGCCTGGTTCTGTTCCTTCCCAGGCACACCAACGCACTAGGCTCCATATGGGGCTGGGGCTAGGAAGCCACTCTGCGCAATCTAGCAAGGACTTTTTGAGATTCCCCAGGGAGACTGAGGGCAGACCCACCTAGAGCCCTCGCTTTGTCTCCCTTCCTAACCCAAGTTATTTCACTGTCTGCAAGTAAACATATTAAAATGAAGTTATTATTCTATACCCTCCAAGAAATCCCCCAACTATACTACACTGAAAAATCTATTTCAATACGGGGAGGAATGGGGTGCATGGGTCTTTCATGGCCAAGTCCTGGTTAATGTCAAGTCTTAGCACATAGTAGGTGCATAATAAATGCTTCTTGATTCTCTATTTGATTGAATGTCTGGAGGGGTCTTGGAGGTAGCATGAGAGTCCTAGGTATTGATAAGGGAGAAATGCAGGCAAGGACAGGAACCCTAAATGCATATTTCACTGGTTTCTCACATTGGTTGAGTAGTAATTCAGACTGAGGTCCTTGTAGATCAGTCCACAGACCACTTCAGCGGGCAAAAACATGGTATAGAACATCTCCTGCACTTTCCACTGATTGCTACCACAATGAATCTTTAATGCTTTCAACTTTGTAAGTTTTGTCATTTGATCTTCTTAGTTTTTGCCTCCCTGTGACTTGGCAAGGACAGATTCCAAATGATTTAACATATATAAAGCACTTTGCAAATCTTAAAGAGCTATATAAATACTCACTCAAAGTTATTATTATTATCATGAGCCCTTCATGCCTTCTTATTGTCTGATTCTTCTCCTTTCTAAGTAGGATAAAATACAGCAGAACTCTCACTTCTTTTGCTTTGGATTCTATATTTCTTTTAAAGAACCCTAAGATTACATTCACTTTTTTTAATCTGTCATGCTTTTGACTTAGCTTGAGTTTTGAGTCCATGAAAAACTCTAAATCTTTTTCATGCTAATTCTTGTCTAGCTCTATAGTCTCTATTCTGTGGTTAAACCATTGATTTTTTGAACTAACGTAGGACTTTACATTTATGTATGTAAAATTTCATTGTCAATTTCAGCCATTGGTCTAACCCTGGAATTTTGTATTGCAGGTCTGTGATCTTGTCTCTTTAATATTTTGTTGCATATACTTCAATATGATTGTTTTCCTTTGTAATCTTATGTATTTTTAAAAAAACATACTTCTTAGAAGTAGTTCATCAGCTTCACCAGACTGACAAAGGGCATCCATGACACATAGAAAACTTCAGAATTCCTGACCTAACCTAATGACAGATCTTTGAAGCTTGATTCTTTCTGCTGTCTTAGGTTATACCTCCCAACTTCATGTCACCTGAAGATTTAATAAATACGAAACCTATTCCTTCATTTCTTTCTCTAGGATGTCTTAGTGTTTAGAATACTATTTATACCTTCGTAAAGAGAATCAGATTCCTAGGTAAAATTGTGAAATGGAGAGTTTGTCTCTGGATCTCTCACCTTTCAGGTATTGCTTTTAACCCACATGCATTAGCTGGATTTATCAGCTTGAGGTATTACATTCCTAAGGAGGATTGTCTTTTAACAGGAGCCTCTTAAAAATTAAAAAGCTTTCAAAAATAACTAATCTTCACTGATAGGATCTCCAATCAATATCATATGTGTTCTGGGGGATCATTGTATTGCTGAGAATAGCTAAGTCATTCACAATTCTTCATCATACAATGTTGCTGTTACTGTGTACAATGTTCTCCTAGTTCTTCTCACTTCGCTTTGCATCAGTTCATGTAAGTCTTTCCATGTTTTTCTGAAACCATCCTTCTTGTCATTTCTTATAGCACAATAATATTCTATTACAATCATTTATCACAACTTGTTTAGCCATTCTGCAGCTGATGGGCATTCTCTCAATTTCTAATTTTTAGCCACCACAAAAAGAGCTACTATAAATATTTTTGTACAAATAAGTCCTTTCCCCTTGGCTTTTTTTCTGTTCAAGATAAATACCTAGCAGTGGTGTTACTGGATCAAAGGATATACACAGTTTTATAGCCCTTTGGTCATGGTTCCAAATTGCTGTCTAAAATAGCTAGATTAGTTCATAACTCCACCAACAGATGCACACAATCTTTTAAGCTTAATCTGCATTATTAACACTTTGAAAAACCTGTACTATTGAAAAAAAACAATCCATGACTTGTAGATTACTGATTTCTGAGGTATAAATGCTGACACTGAAAATTTAGCAATTGGTTCTGAGGAGCTGGCTAGAGCTGTCTGCTACACACCTCGGATAGGATTTTCATTGATATTCCCTCGTAAAAACACAGTGTGTATCACTGGGTGGTAAATTATGAGTCATGGGACTGTGCTTGAACTTAAGAATTTTTATGTATGGTTAATCTTCATCAATCCTTTTTCCCTGATAGTAAATGGATATTCTTAGATAACACCATGAGGGGTGATATTTCCTTTATAATAAGTCAAGCATCACACAGGCCTGATTTCAAGAAAATAAAATGTACTCATCATGAGGCTTTATGAAAGGCAAGTCCTCTGTCAGGTCATATCACCTATTTTTACTTCAGAAAAAAATGTTATCAAATATATAAATTTATTCTTTTTAAAAGGTAGTGTGGTATTGAGGAAATAACATTGGATCTGGATGACCTGGATTAATGTTCCAGATATAGTATTGTGTGACCTTAGGGTAGTCATATCCTCTTGAATCCTCAGTTTCCTCATTAGCAAAATAAGAAAATGACAGTAGATTACCTCTAAGGTCCCCATCAACTCTGCTGTTCTACAATCTCACAATCTATAAATACTCTTATAAAAAGTCCTGAAGCTAAGAGCAAGGAAAAATAAAAAGCATCTATTCTAGGAAAATAGGTAAGATCTCCTTGGTCCCCAAACCTTTTCTGTCTCTTAAACTCAGTTTCTGTTTAATGTTCAGAATCAAAATTTCTTTTTATTCTCTCATGAGATAAGTTGATATCTCTATAGAATGTCTAATTCTCAGATTTAAAAAAAAAGTCTAAAACTAAAAAGTAGTATGAAATTGAAATTAATGTCAATTGAAAGGCAGTGGATAGCTTTGGGGTAGGTTGAGCAGGCTACACAATAGAAAATAATTACATTAGAGAAGTGATGGATATAAGGTTATCAAAGAAACAGAAGAATAGAAAAGAAGATGGGCTCAATACAAGAGCATATTTCATTAGTATCCTCATGAAGTCAAGAAAGAAGCCAGGAAGGTTCAATGGATGCTGGGTAAACTACCCTCTGGTAAATATCAGGGGGTTCAGTAGACAAGAGGGCAGATGTTGATACATTTCAGTCTCCACAGCTGGAGAGCATGCATACATCAATTAAAATGTAAATTTGTTGGTATATGATGGGGGAAATAAATAAATTTAAAAATCTTTTACATGACTGAAAACTTAGAAATTTTATCTGTAAGCACTCCTGGACTGAGTTACTCAGGGCAGTACTTTAAGCCTCTTCAATTTAACTCAAAAGCTTCACTAGTGAGTTCATTTCTCTGACAAATCTCTTCTCTTAAACCATGCCTTTTCTTGAAGAGGGAGAAAAAAAAGATAAAAGTATCTTATTGCACATTTTCCTCAGAAATCCCCTTTGGAAAATATACTCAATTGCTGATAGTATTTTCTGAGCCAAATGTCAGGAAAGGGTCTTATTTCAATTGTTGCTTGTATTCAAGTAGTATCTTATATTCACATAGTTCCAGATCTTATTTGTGATTCCCCTGCCCTCTTGTGGTTAAAGACTTACTGGTAAAGGTACAACTTTATTATGCGTTAGACTTCTTTTCATGTATATCTTGGAGGTTTCATAGAATCACCCATCCATATACAAAATTGCTAAGTGAAGTAGACCATCATCAAGCTGACCAATTAGTTGGTTATTCAAGAAAAAAACACAAACATTATTACTCAGATTTCATTACATTAGAAGCTTAATGGTGCCAGTGTGCCACTGTAACAAGTGGACTTCATTGTTCAAGAAACATAGATTTACATCCTGATTCCTGTAACTTAACTATTATCGTGATCTTTAGCAAGTTATTTTTATCTCAGTGAACCTCAGTTTCCTCATCTGTAAAATGAGGGGATTGAGCTAAATGATGTCCATTCTTCCTTGCTATAAATACTATAATACTAATTAGGAAGATAATCTGTTGGTCTGATGACAATGATCATGACGATGATGACAGAATTTATTTCACACTTTAAAATCTGTAGAGCATTTGATATAGATTTAAAGTTTCAGTTCAACACTGAGTGGTAAGTACTATAGGTATACTACCCATTTTAGAGATGGAAAATGGAGACTCAGAGAGTTTAAATGACTTGCTTATGGTGACACAGCTAGTAGATATCAAAAGCAAGATTCCAACCCAGTTCTTCTTGACTCCAAGTCTAGACTTCCGTCTGCTACAACAGGAATATGGATTCAAGAGAACAATAGTTATTGTGAATATTTTGTAGAATATTATATATTTGTGTTTGTATTGTCTCTACTATTAGGTCATAAGGTGAGTGACTAGATCTTAATGATTCCCCCAGAATCTAGCACAGCACCGTGCATGTACTGGATGCTTAATAATGGTTTACTGAGTGAACAAATGCACGGATGAATGAATGAATGAAATAACTTGTATCTGATATGTTCATTGCTCATCTTTATAAAATTCCTTCTCTTTTCTCATTTTGTTCTAGTTTCTTCCTAATCTTCTAGCTGCGTCTTTTTCTCTCACTCTCAAAGGGCTATTTTGACATTCTGATGGTTTGGGGTTTTTTTGTTTTTTTGCAGTTTATGATCATTTAGAGTCATAGAGTCTGTGAAACTCAAATAACAAACACTGGTGCTTACTCATGTCTCTTAAGAGAGTACTCCACAATACTTTTCACCTTTAGTTCCAAGGGTTCCTTTTCATTTCTCTGTCAAACCTGCTGCATTTAAGTGAATGTTTAATGACAGTGGATAAATAATGAGCTTCAGCCTAGTGGAATCACTGTATAGTCTTCATGATTATCAAGGGCTCTCTAATAAGCTGAATTCTACAGATATCTATGAAGAGGTCCTATTTTCCTTCTCCCAGGTAAATAGTAAATAGGAAAAAAAATATTTCAAATATGCATTTAAAATCTGTTTCACTCCACAGTGGAGGAGTTTATAAACAGATCTGAGTATTGAAATGCCCCATTTTAGGAAGCCAGTATTATATTTGTTTATTTTTTTTTGAAGGCAGTCAGGGTTAACTAACTTGCCGAGGGTGACATAGCTAGTAAGTATCTGAGGTCACATTTGAACTTAGGTCCTCCTGACTCTAGGACCAGTGTTCTATCCACTTTACCACCCAGTTGACCTCCAGTATTGGATTTTTAAGAGCATCCCAGTACTTAAGAAATGACATCCTTCAAAAAGATGGTTAGTTCAGAAAGAATAGTGAGCCATGTGATATCTAATTTGTTACATGGTTTCCAGATTTTTCAAAGGAGCTACAGCACGCAATCTGGGGCTTTGAATAGGGATCTATAAGGAGACCATATGTAACACAATCATGCAATAGTCACAGGTTCATGAAATATTTGAGTTAGAAGGACCTTCAGTGTCCATTTAGTCCAATCCAAAACTACACAAAATCCTTTTTCCAGCACAACTGAGAAGTGGGGATCCATCTTTGGCTTGAAGACTCTCATCCAGACCTATTTCTACAAAGGAAAGAGGGAGAAGATGGAGAGAAGGGCAACTTATAACTTCTTATTTCTCTTTTTTGGAGCCAAATGTAACCCTTATAGTTTTGCAACATTAATTATTAAAAATTGCTTTGCATTCATTGTTCTTGACACGTACGTTACTGAAATCATTGTGTATATTGTTTCCTGACTCTATTTATGTCTCTTTGTATCAATGTATATTTTTCCATGTTTCTCTGTATTCATCATATTCTTATAGCACAGTAATATTCCATTATATTCATGTGCCACGATTTGGTTATCCATTCCCCAGGATGGAGATCAGTTTTATTTCCAGTTCTTTGCCACCACAAAAAATAGTTCAAATATTTTGGTGTATGTGGAACCTTTCACTTTGTTATTGATCACCTTGGGCTATGTGTTAAAGTGAAATCTCTAAGCCAAAGGATATGAATATTTCATAACTGGCATACTTCCAAGATAGTAGCTTCTATGTAAACAATAGCGTACTTGATTCTGAAACACTGGTTATTTCCTAGGAAAGAAAAATAAAAGGATTTTTGCAGCTATATGGAACTAAAACTTTATGAACTGCTCCTGGCATGCAACCATCACCTATCACAGAAATATAAAAAATAAGAACTATGTGTTCTTTTCTTTAGCAATTAAATCTCAAGATGATGACTTTGTAGATTTAAAGTAACAGGAGAACTTGGGGCCCCTTAAAGTCATCTAGTCTAATACCCTCATTTTATAGATACGGAACTGAGGCCCCATAATTTTAGGACTGAGAGAAAGGCAGGAGCGAAAGGAAAAAGTCACTGCTTCTGTTTCTTGCTTATATAAATGGACTCCTCCAGCCAATTATATTTTTTTGAGTGTATGAACTATTCTGACATGTAATTTCAGCAGAAAAATATCAGGTGACACTGAAACATTGGAAATTATGACAGCTACAGCAAGCTACAGCCTTTGAAACTAGAAATAGAGTGTTATATTTAGAAACGTATGTATTGTATGTCACCAAGGTAACCTTCGTTTGGGCACATGCAGTCCAGTGGAGAAAATGTAGGAAGACATAGAATTGGAGGCGGCTTACATCACTGAATGCATATTGAAAGGCAAACAACCATTTCAACACAAAGAGGACACATTTCAAAACTGTAGCAGATTCGTTCCTTCCTTCCCCACAGTAGTAACAATAAGGCAGATAGTTAACCTCTCTGAAAGAAAGCAGAATTCTCCTCAATGTACTCTTTCTTTTTTTAAAAATTTTGCCACGGAGCAACACTACAGTTAAATAAGTTGTCTGATTACATTGTTTTTAAGAAGTGAAGAGGACTTCCTGGCAATTTTTCTGCTAGATGTTCCATGTCTTCCTTATTCAGAGTCTTTTATTATATTTGGCACAGAACTGCCTGAAGCCCTAGTTTTTTTTTTCTTTTTTTTCAGTGTAGGTGAAGATGTTGGTGATGTAATAAGTTCATTTAGAATGATGGTTTTCATTGAAAGTGGTCTCTTTTTTGGCACTGGCCCTGGCCTTAGTTGAGTTGCTAAGAAACATTCTATTGGCTTAATGAAGTTTTATTGACATCCTTCGAAGTCTAGTCATTCTCACTCACAAACGAGGCATCCCTTGTCATATATGACAAGGGATATGTTGAGATATGTTCTGTGTCACTGTGACAGATGAGGTATTGGGGCAAAATTTTAGTGAAAGCTAACTTAAAATATATCCTATAACTTGAGGTTCATTCTTAACTGGTAAATTAATTTTCTTTCACATACAATATTTAATATACATATAAAACACTGTATATACTAAATGAAGATTCTTAATATCACCATATTGGAGCCCTAATAAGAATCCAAGGATTACTATGGGCTGTGTGTACCAAGCATAATTCCTGAATGGTATAGGTTACAATAAGTCAGTGGATATCTAATCCCATTTGACATGGTTGTGCTCTCCTTTAGTGCCAGTCACAGCCTACTCTTGACTTGTCATGATGTGTGATTGTTATTCATGAATTCCCATAGATTATTCACAATGCCACTTTGTGGAGTTTGCTGGATTATGCAGTTTGCTGGAGATCTTCTAGGAATTGTTGTTTGCATATTTTTACATTCTCAGTATACCCTCAACCAAGCCAGCATGTTCTAACAGCTACTGAGTCTAACAAAGTCAACTTTTTATCCAATTGGTTTCGGCATTTGTAGGTCAGTGATAGCAACCTGTATTTTTTTAAATAACCATTACTAACATTACTACTACTGCTAATTATGGAGTAATTACAAAATGCCTTCAGTTTGAAAACAATCTTGTGAGAGATTTATGTCATTATAAGTTTTACTATCTTACAGAAGGGTAAACTGAGGCCCAGGGAGTTTATATGACTTGGTCAAAGATATGCAGGAAATGACAGAGCTGATACTTGAATGAAGACCCAGTGACTCAATCCAACTATGTTTCCATTGCACTACTTGATAAAGTAACAAGTTTTACTCTTGTATTCTGTTTTGTAGAATAAGCTTGTCCCCAGAAAGGTTTATATCAATCAAACATGCAGAAACCCAACCACATTGTTCTCAGGATGGCATTATTCTTTCAAAGGTGCTTCATCTTTACTTTTCAGTGATCGTTGAGAAATGTTGGGTTATCCACCAGCTTTTTCTGTCCTCTAGCCTCTCTATCTAATGATCTGTAAGCTGATATTTAAAAAAAATAAGGGGGTACACTTATTTTAAAAGATGCTTCTTCTATCACATAACTTCTGTTTTAGAAGTTTCATATTTTCACATCAGCAAGACATACCTATGAATAATAATAGATGGTTATCAACTCACCTTTATATAGCACCCAAAGCTTTAATGAGGGGGAAAACAAAACAAAACACTTATAGCATTCCTGTTCAGGAAATGATTAAGGCATAGAGAAAGTGACTAACCCAAGATGGTAGGATTTAATGGTAGGTGTTGAAACTCTTGGTCAAGCACTCTTTCCACTGTTTAGTATAAACAAGCAGAACATTTGCTCAAGAATTTGCTTTAGTTGGCACAGTCATTCTGCCAGTAGTTGTGGAGTGGTGATGCAATATTCAGAAAGACTGGGCCTGAAAAAAATGCATTGAATACACAAAAATGAGAAATGTTACAATATTATCCCTAACCCAGGCAGAAGAGGAGAGAGATGACATGGAGAGAGTGAAACTGGACAATAAGCGGATTCTCTTCAACCTTCTGCCAGCCCACGTTGCACAACACTTTCTTATGTCCAATCCAAGGAACATGGTAAGAAATGTGAACTTGCTTGGGTATCTATCAAAAAATTATAACACAGATGATCCAGGCAACATAGGTAGCACCATTCTAAGCCATACAGCTTGGGATGCTAAAATCAAACTGAGACTATCTATGACTACAATCATGTAATTGAAAAGGCCTCTTAAAGGAAACCAACTCTGAAAAAACTGAAAAAACCACAAATCATCCAGAGAACAGAGAATGAAACAGGTTTCTTTTTTCCTGACAAAGAGGTTGGACTTCTAGGTCAAAGGGTACATTCTCATATGTGGTAACTGTATTGGCTATATTGGTTTAGCATTTTTTTCTTTAAAAGAGGACTCAATTTGGAGGGCACTGAGATAGAGAAAGTATCTCCAGAAATGACCATACTGCAAAATCCAAAGACAACAAAGACCTTAATTTTTTTTAAAGTCAGGTTTAAAATTTAAAGAAATAATCCATCCTGAAATAAGGAACCTGCAATATCATATATCATAATGGAAGATCAGTAATAATAGCTAACATTTTATAGCACCTACTCTGTGCAAGCCATTGTACATCATCTCAGTTGATCCTCAGAGGTCCTATTATGATCCCCAATTTATCGATGAAAAAATGAAGGCAAACAGACAAAGTGACTTGCCGAGGGTCACAGAGTTAATTAGTTTCTCAGGCTGAACTTAACTCCAGATCTGGCTCTTTATCCACTGTGCCACTTAGCTGCCACAGGGTGGACTATGATTATTTATATACTGTAACCATTTTTTAAGATTACAAAGTTATATTTTCCATTCCTGGAAATGAAATTCCTATGGGAATTTTGGGTACTCCTTGTTTTTCCCCTTAAAACTGCCCTACCCTTACGATAGGGTCAGATTCTAAAACTTTCCACTGCTATCAGTGATGACCATGACATTGGTGAGAATGACCATGATGGTCATAATCCAGAAGATCATGTTGGTGATGATGGTGGCAATAAGTCTCATTCACATCTGACCCTTCCAATAACTCTGATCATCTTGTGTGTGGTTTTGGGATAGGAAATTAGTGTTAATTAAGACAGATACACAAATCTATTAAAAGAGAGAATTTGGTGGGGTTTTTTCGGTTTTTGGCTTTTTTAGAAATCACAGATTTAGAGGCCATTAGACGGTACAGTGGACAGAGCACCACCCCTGGAGTCAGGAGGACCTCGGTTTAAGTAATAGTCTCAGACGTTTATTAGTTGTATGACACTAGACGAGTCATTTAACCTTCATTCCCTCCAGAAAATAGAAAAAAATCACAGATTTAAAAATAAATTTTGAAAAACAAAGCTTTAAAATGTTGCATTACTTTCCCTCTAAGTTATTTTGGAGTTTCTGCATTTTAAAAAATAGCTGTGGAATTAATTTTTATAACAATTTTTATGTATATTACATACTACCAATGCTATATGCAATCCAAGGAAGCATATATTTATCAAGCACCTGCTACGTGCAGTATATTGTACTAAGTGCTAGAGATTCTAGGACAAAAGCCAAAGAAGATCCCCTGCCCTCAGAGGGCTTACATAAGAGTACACATTGTTTATTTGGTTAAATAAAGAGAGGGGAACATGAAGGTGAAAACAATTACACTTGGGAAAATTCAGAAAGACTTTTTGTAGGAGGTGACACCTGAGGGGATCCCCTAGGAAAGCCAAGGATTAATTCAGCAAGCACATATTCACTTGTATGATATGCTAAATCACACCATTTTTTACTTTCCCGTGATTTATACTAGACATAGAAGGACAACTTAGTCAAGACCTTTAAATTTGAATGGACTGGTTCCAGTGCTCTGACAAAGGGGGTCAGTGATAGAAGGCAGTAGAAATGGAATAAAGAAAGTGAGCCAGAGAAACATATCATTTTAGACGTTAAGTGTTTCTGAATCAATATTGTGATTATTTTAAAAGACTACTAGATTGACAAGTTGGAACAAAAAGGTGCATATTAAGACCTGGTTTTGCATTTGAATTGTTTGAGCTTTGTGTATTTTTAAATTCTAGTACTGAATCCAAGAGCCCTCACACACACACACACACACACACACACACACACACACATAATACATATGCACTACATAATACATAATACAATAGAACACTCATTCTTATGGAAGCCATGCCTTTTTTTATTTTCATCATCTCCCAATAATAACTTGCTTATTATGATGCCCTTTCATTTGTCATGCAAGGCAATTCATGTTTCTAAAATTACAGGATCTTTATTACCAATCCTATTCACAAGTGGGCGTGATGTTTGCTTCCATCCCAAATTTCAATGATTTCTACATCGAACTGGATGGCAATAACATGGGAGTGGAGTGTTTGCGCCTCTTAAATGAAATTATTGCTGATTTTGATGAGGTAATGTCTCCATTTTCAATCATTTTGATATTATTGATTAGAATGTTTTGCTGGAGGGTCTAGATCTCTCTATAGTAATGCACTGAATCACTTTCTCAATTGACTATGTAGCTTTTTCTGTTAAATGCTACATTTAATCCAGTAACATAGCCAGTTTTTGATTGATGAAATTGGAAAGAAAGCTTCAAAGCACAGGGAAGTAGTTGCCCAGGCTGCCAGTGTATTAGTCTCAAAAAGAAGTTCTCCTTTGTGAATGAAACACTCCTCTTTGAAATGGCTTAGTTTTTCTAATTGATTTTCTAATTCTAATTTTATTAATTATTATTAAATAATTCTAATAAGTTCTAATTTCTAATTCATTCTGGTATAGGAACTAGAACCAAAAGAGGGGCTCATTTAATCCAAATTCTTCATTTTAAAGATGAGAAAACTGAGCCTAGAGATGAGAAGTGACTTGTGCAAGGGAAAAGACCAAGTAAACAAAAGAGCTAGTTTATAAGCCCTTAACATCTGACCCCAAAGCCAGCCCCCTTTCCACCATTCCGTACTGCCTTTCCTCAAGCTTTTATTATTACATAAGGTGGCTACTTACAATGAATTTAATTTTGGCAGCACTGACCAATCTGCATTTGATCAGGCTGAGGTTATTCTCTATCTCCTATTGTGATGCCATGAAAAAATGCTGAATTTAGAGTCAGAAGACCTGAGTTTGAAACTCAGCTATGTTATTCATCTGCATAACTTCAAGCAGAAAATTTTATCCTCCTGGGCCTGTAAAATAATGTCACATGAAATGATGTGTAAGGTCCCTTCCAGTTTTGAATCTGTCATTTCAGAAGCCTTTCTTTCTTCTGGATCCTTACCTAACCATTCACTTAATGCCTAACTAGTTTTCTCTCTCTGTTGTCAATTAAATTATGCTTACCTTATGAACTTTTCTTAGCATTATCCCATGGGCTAATGGGAAGCATAAATGGTAAATTTCCATAGTGATATAATTTTTTTAAATGATGGGGGAGTAGAGAGAAATGTTAATGTTTTCTTGTCTCTTGTAGAATTTCTCTACTGTTTTCCATTGTCAGATCTTGAGAATCAATACTCCCTTCCTGTTCACCCCCATAGCTGCCATCAGATTCTAATTTCAGATTCCTTTTCCAATTTGGCAGTCTTTTTTTTCCTTCTAGAATATATTTTTTCAAGACCAGAATCAGGAAATACCCTCATTTTTCCTTTACTTTTCATGAGTCCACACACTTTTCATCCCAAACTTTTTTTTAATATAGTCATAGAAACACAACGAGAAGACATGTGCCTTTCCCTTCTCCATCTCCTTTCCTAATAACATCAGCAATAATAATGCATAATATCATCTATAATAACAAGTCTCAGATACACCTCTGATGCTGTCAGCTATTTGAGAAAAAAATATTCATTATGATCATATTCTTGAGTTCATATCCCAAGTCCATTTTAATTCCCCTAAATCCTTCATAGATTCATAGACTGATAGGCCTATCTACTGAAATTTGATTTTCATAGTGTGTTTAATCTGCTATACTATTGCACATGAGAACTGATAACTGTGGTATCTTTTCTAAAATATTATGTAATATTTAACAGTTTTATGTTTTAAACAAAGCTCATGGACAAAGAATTTTATAAGGACCTAGAAAAGATCAAGACAATTGGAAGTACGTATATGGCTGCAGTGGGATTGGTGCCAACCACAGGCACTAAGGTAAGTCCTAAAAAGCATGCAAGTTACTAATAAGAAATGTATGTATACAGGTCTCTCATTCTGGATCCCACAAGGTATCCTGAAGGCCCAGATCATTGACTAGATATACTTATGTTCCCCAATTTTAATCATCTTGTTGGAAATGGCAGAATAATCAATAGTTCATTATATTATTTCATTTCAACAGACATTAAATACCAACTGGGTACAGAGTCCAGCGCTAGGTCTTAGGGATAGTATACCTTAGATATGAGGTTCTTCCTATTCACTTTTTTTGTTATTACAGGGAAATAATACAGAAACATAGATGAGGTACATATCATTCCGTTTTTGTTTTCCTTTCCTTCCTTCTTTTCTTCTTTCCTTCCATCCTTTCTTCCTTCTTTCCTTCCTTTCTTCCTTCCTTTTTTTCTTCCCTTCCTCAAATGGCTTAGAAGGCAAGTGGTGCAGTGGATAGTACTTTAGAATCGAACAGAAGCAGACCTGTGTTTAAATCCCATTTCAGATACTTAATAGCTTTGTGACCCTGGATAAGTCACTTAGCTTCTTTCAGTCTCAATTTCTTCATAAATAAAATAAGAGTAATAATAGTACCTACCTCTTGGCCTTGTTATAGGGATCAAATGAGGTCATACATGTAAAGTGCTTTGCAAATCTTAAACCACTTTTTAAATGCTAGGGACTGTATGAATGCTAATGATTATTTTTCCTTTGATAGACTTGAATTATTGTTTGTTTCCTCAAATTCCTTGAGTTTTGCATCAGTATTCTTCCAGGTAAATAAGCTGATTGCCCTTTGAACTATGACTTTGAAAAAAAGCACAATATCAGATCACAGCATAGTGATGTTACTAGAGGGTGTTTTCCTTGTGCACTTTGATTTAGCAATGGCAAGTGAGTGCAGGTGAGTTAGTCCAGAATTGAAAACACTTGTTTAAAAGTTTTATCAGGATGTGCAGAGAACTCAGTGTATATTTACATAATACAAATACATTGCAACAGCCTAAAAATTCTGTTCTTTGGCCATCCGTCTGATTTCTTTTATATTTTCAGCATTCATCCAAATAGCTCAATTCCTCTACTTTAACTGCAACCAAAGTTAAAAATTAATGTTAGTTATCAGTAAACAATAGAATACCCTCTAGTTCCCCCCACCCCCAGCCTAGGTGGGATGCGGAAAAGAAAATGTACTTACCAGCAGACTTTTCACAAGAATCCTTTCTATCCTTTACATGGTAAAGTACAGGTATCAAAACTTTGACAAAATCAAAAGAAGCCAAAAGACAGAAACTACAAAAATCATAACTTGCGTTTATATGGAACCCAATGGTTTGTAAAATCCTTTACGTATATTATCTCATTTGATCCTTAAAACAAACTATGAGGGTCATACTAAAGATAGTTTTCTCCATTTTGCTGATGGTGAAACTCAAGCTCAGAGAAATAAAATGACCTTCCCATGGGAAGGAGGGAGGAAGAGGTCTTGTCTAATGCAAGTCCAGCTCTTTTTGTAAAGCTAAATTTTCACACTTCTGATCCAAAACCTATACACATTTAGGCAACATCCATTCATATGAAATGTGAGTCTGAGTAATTTCCATTTAAAAATATACAGAATATCTTCCCAACAGATAATCAATACAGGAAAAAGTAGGTTGGAGGTTTGATTTCTCTAACTGATTGATGTGGTTTTAATTCCCTCTGTTTAAGAGAGACAGAATCAGATTGTGATCACGATACTTCAGGCATTGCTGGTCTTTGACCTGAACTATTGTTGTGATTGAGATCAAAACAAATTTTGTGCTATTTACCTTTATCCCTGACCCCTAAAGCTATAGCTTATACACAACATACCTTCCAGCTCTCAACATATAAGGCAATAGACAGAAGGAAATCTGAAGAGACAAAGAGCATCTGCTTTCAGGGATAAGGCTGAGACTACAGTGCTGGAATGCTCCCCAGTGAAATCTGGGCTCAAGGGGTTATTCTGGTGCCCATGTTTCTACCTATAAAGTTTCATGAATATGTTGGTGGGTCTCCAGAGCACTCAATCACAAATCTATATTACAATGGCAAAGCTGAAGGGATCATAGAATTTAGAAATGGAAGGGACCTTAGAGATCAAGTCCATATAAAGAAACAAAAGTGCATAGAGTTTGTGACTTTTACAAGTTCACATGGACATAAAGTGGCAGAGCTGGGGTGATTTAAGGAGATCTGAAGTTCAAACCCAAAACATTCATTTGGATTCAGGTCATTTTAGTGGACAACATATTTGCATTTTGATTCTGCCATATTATTTCCTCAGAGAGAGGATTGACTGTGGGAGTAGAGAGAGGGTCAAATAAAATGAATGTAACAGAAGGTGAATGAATGGAATTCTTCAAATTATTGGGACACAATAAATAAAACATATTTCTCTAGCACAACATAGTCTCACCCTTAGCAGTCCCACTGATTTTGCAAAACTCAAAAAACATAGAGGATTAGATCCAAGTATTACTAGAAATCAACAAAAGAAATGTTTGCAGCAAAAGAATAATTTCATTTTAAGGATTTGGCCATCCTGGATAATAATGTTTCTCATTTTAATGGAGTCGAAGTTACATTTTTTAAAATGATATCATTGCAACTCTAAATTTTCAGCTTCAAAAAATCACTGAAGTACTTAGCCCTCGTAACAAACAAAAGCACTTAGCACTCAGGCAAGTACACACACACACACACACACACACACACACACACACACACACACACACACACACACACCCCAAACCCAAACAACTTACCTTTCGGACTTGATTAAATGGATAACAAAAACAAATCTGTTATGCAAGCCAAGGTCATAGATTCAGGTCATCAGCTAAAGAGTGGTAAAGGTCATTCCATGATGTTAGGTGATGTTTTCTATAATCCAGTCTTATTCACTGGGAAGGAGGAATAGGGTTTTTGTCTGCTTGTTTTTACTATCTACAAAGGAATTAGAAGAGCTACTATGGTTTTGGATCTCTGTGACAATTTAGAATCCCACAGACTCAACTCATTCTTACATTTACTTTAATTGTCACTATGAGCCCAAACTGGGAAAAAAAAGTTATATGAAGAGTTAATAAAGGAATAGCAACAACTGGTACTGATATTTATAACATGCCTTGACATTTCCAAAACACTTCATATGTATTATTATCTGTTTCGATCCTTATAACAGTAAGGTGAGGCAAGAACTAAGAGGTGTTATTATTCTCCTTTTATAGATGAGTAAACTAGGTTTCAAGGTGGTTAAGTGACTTACTTGCCTATGGTTCAAAAGAAGACTTATAGTTTTCCTGACTCCAAGTTCAGTGCTTTTTCCCCAAGAAATCATACTAATACTCTAATAGCAAGAACAGCTAACATTTGCATAGCACTTTTACACTTACAAAGATCTTTCTTCACAACAAACCTCTGAAAAATGTAGTACAACAAAGGAATTTTTTTAATCCTTACCGAGTCAGGTGAAATAAAATCCCATTGTAAAGTATAAATGTGAATAAGTCCAGCAGGCATTTAGTTTAGTCCAGGAAACTACATGAGCTGCCAACTGATCCAAAGTACTCTATGTTTGGCCATTTATTTGTCATGAGATACTTCTAGGATACAAATTCTGAATGCTATTGGTAATTCGCAGATAAGTAGCTAACTGACCAGTAAAATGTCTACATGGTTGACTAATTAGCTTTTCTCATATCAAGATCCATTGTAATAATATGATTATTTTGTACGTAGGCCAAGAAGTCAATTTATTCACATCTGAGCACACTAGCTGATTTTGCAATAGAGATGTTCGATGTCCTTGATGAAATCAACTATCAATCTTACAACGACTTTGTCCTCCGTGTTGGTAAGCTGTGATCCTAAAGTAAATAAAGTATGTTTAGCCATGTCTCTTTTTCCTAAACATGGTAGTGGCCAAGGAAGTGAGAGTACCATGTAATTCTGAATTTATATCATAATCTTAAAAATGTGTTCGACCTCTCTACATATGGGAGGACTACACGAAATGGAATCCTGAACTGGAAAATAACTCAGAGGCAATCTAGTGCAAATCCCTGCATAGTATGATATCCTCCTCAACAAAATTCTTGATAAATATTTCAAATACATGCAGTAACAAAGAATTATTTATCATTCTATTTCCCGTTTTGGACACATCTAATTGTTCATAATATAATTGAATTTGGTACTCTCAGGGATCTTAGAAATCAAAAGTCCAACTCTCCAATCTGGTTTAGTCTCACTTAAACTAAGGCCTGGAGATATGATTTCTTCAAAGTCAGATTAGCAGCAGAGCCAGGGTTATGACTCACATACTACAACTCCAAATCCAGGGCTCTTTTTGTTACACCATGGAAATTCTCATCATAGGAAGTAGGTAGAATAAAAGTCATAAGCCAACAAATACTTGTTAATATAGCAAGAATAAGATTAACAGCATTTTAAATAAAATGATTTAGAACAAGATCAGTTTTGTTCTACATTTAAGTGAAGCCTTATCAAAGTTAAACAAATTTGTTTTTTCCACCAGGCATTAATGTAGGTCCAGTAGTGGCAGGTGTTATTGGTGCCAGGAGACCTCAATATGATATCTGGGGAAACACGGTAAATGTTGCCAGCCGAATGGATAGTACTGGAGTTCAGGGGAAAATTCAGGTTTGTTATATTCTAAAGAGTTTGAAATATGTATTACAGTGTTATTGAGTTTAAGGAACTTATTTTGAATTTTCAGTCACTAGTGTTATATTTTAAATTTCCTACAAATGCAGAGAAATTGTCATTGGAAAAGAAAGCATACCTTCAGTTTTTCATCTGTAACAGGCTTTCATAGTGGAAAGATATGAATATTCTCTTTCTGAAAGAATTTCTTCTCTTTTTCCCTTCTTTTCTTTGTATAGTTTCAACATACTGCCAGTCATTACTTATCCTTGCTTTTTTGATACACCTCTCTCTCTTTGTCATACACACACGCACACACATACACACAGACACACACACATACCCCATATCTCTGCACTCAAACCCTTTACCTTACATTGATTAATGGAATAAGGTCTTTCCTAGTCCTATGTCCTTGAAGTGGCCACTAAAAGATGGACTGGGGTAGGGTGGGGGTATTAACAAAAAGGGAAAAAAGTTACACAATATTTTAGAGATATAGCAAAATGTACATAATAGATGTGCAGTTTCAAGTGTAATCATCTTTTTTTTATTCTACTATGTTCCAGAAATTCTTGTTTTATTTCATAAATTAAAAGCAAAATAAAGAGAATGTAAAAAAAAAAAAAGCAAAACCTGGACTGACCTATTGTAGGTCACAAACATTCCTGAATGTTTAAAAAATTTCTGTTGACTTTTCCAACTGCATTCATTATCCGTATGATACTATTAGAACATTTTCCTTATGAATTTTTATCAACCTCTGTATAGCAGTCGGTATTGTTTATATCTATATGGTTCATGTAGCCAAAAACAAGGTCATTATACCATAAGCTTGCCTTGTTAGTGTGTCTGCACACTTGATTCAATACGAACCCTGAAGAAGCAAAATCATTCAACCCCACTTTCCCATTCCAAACTCTCAAGGTATAAATACTTCTGGCTTTCTCTCGCCTTCCTTATCCTTCACGCCTTCACCCTTTACCCCAATCCCAATCCCAATTTGTTGCCATCCACAGAGGAAAGAAAGTTTTGTCTTCATTCTTTCTCTCACGTCTATCATAAATCTGTAGGAAGCCTTCACCCAGGAGGCCTTGATTTTCCACTTGTTCCTTAAAGGATCAGGGTAGAGTTTTCTCCATGTAAGGCAGACCCCTAGCTTGCCTGTGATGAAAGAGACAGGCTATTGAACCTTTTGCCCCATCTCAAAGCATCAGGTTTTCCCTTCTCCAAGGAAATGGCCATATTGTTTAACTTAGTTCTGTATGTCTTCTTCAATAGGCTATTTTGTATACCTAAGCATTAAATAATTGTGAGTAGCTATGAATGAGGGAATGCACAAAGAGTCTGTAATTTTATCAATATGAGAACTCTCCATATGAGAAATTTATCTGATGATGCCTATCCCTAAGTGTCTATGACTTAGAATATGAATCCTAGGTAGTTACCTAATGCCTATGAAGGTTAAGTGAGTTATCACAACATCTGAGTGGCTCATTGGCTAGAACACTAGATCTACAATCAGGAAGACCTGAGTTCACACATGGCCTCAGATACCTCTAGCTGTGTAACCTTAAGCAATTCACTTAACCTCTCTGCCTCAGTTTCATCAAATGTAAAATAGGGATAACAGCCTCTGTTTCTCATGATTGTTGGGAGGATCAAGTGAGAAATATATGTAAAGATCTGGGCACATAACAGATGCTATATAAATGTTAACAACGATTTTTTCTTCTTTTCTCCTTTCCTCCTCCTCTTCCTTCTTCTCTGTTGCCTTTTTCTTTTCTGCTGTGCAGTCACTGATATGATTCTTACCAAACTAATAAATAAGCATAGTAAATCCCTACCCCGATGCCTACTTTCAATGTTGTTGTATATTCTTGATGGTTGTTTTTTTTATTTTTAGTCCCAAATTTTTTCTTTCCCTCCAGCCCCTCTCCCACCTATTGTGAAGGCAAGAAATGTGATACCCATTATACATATGAACTCTTGCAAAACATATTTCCACATTAGTGATGTTTTGAAAAAATAAAAGCAAGAAAAATTTTAGAAGGAAAAGAATATTTTTCAATCTTCATTCTGAATCCATCAGTTTTCTGTCTAGAGGTCTATAGCATTTTACATCGAGTCCTTTGGAATTGTGGTGAACATTGTGTTGATCAGACTTACTAAGCCTTTCATAGTTGACTTTGATGGCTGTTTTGACAAAGCACAAATTCTAACAGACCTTGCCAGGACGGAAAAGCTTCAAGTGCTGGCCCAGAAATGGAATGTCATCTGAAGACTAACCTAACATAAGTTTTAAGAGACTCCTCAAGTGGTTGGTTCTATAGCATTTCTGGCCTCAGCAACCCCCCAAAGCCATCTAGTAAGGCATAAATATATTGCAGTCTGCATTGGTTGAAGATTATTCCCACACCCATGACATCACATACCCTTGAAATATGCAAGTAGAGTTTATTATAACATGGTAGAGTGGTTCCTACTTGAAGTGGGAACATATTTAAGGCAGTTAAATGGCACAGTGGATAGAGCACTGAGCCTGGAGTCTAGAAGACCTGAGATCAAATCTAGCTTCAGACACTTAGTAGCTAGGTGACTTTGGACAAGTCACTTAACCTGTGCCTCAGTTTTCTCAACTATAAAATAGATTGGTTTTCTTTTTCCTTTAGGTCATGACCAAATATTTGGCCTCTCAGATACTGGCATATCCACTAGTCAGCATTTTCAGTTGGACTCCCTTGTCTGAGTGACTTATTTTGATGGGCAAATCCCTTTGGCACAGGAAAAGAAATGGTTGAGACTGGATTTCCTCCCACTTCCATTGGACTCCATGGTTTCTTACTCTGAGATCAGCCAGTAGATAGGAATAACTCAGATCTGAGAGTAACTGACATGAACCTTCTATTCTCTTGGCCCTTAGGTCTTAGGATAAATGCTCCTATTTGTTCTCAATGGAAAATATGTGGAGTTTTGAAAAACTTTTCCCTACTCGCAATAAACAAAAAGTTATACTTTCATGTTCCCTAATTAGTTACTGCTAAACATTACAATTCTCTCTTTATCCCCTTATGATCCTAGTTCAAAAGCCAAACATGACTGTGAGGAAATGATGTGTGGGGTTAGGGGGATATTATATAATGTGAGGAAATGGTGTGGGGGATGTTGTATAATGTTAGGGAATTGTGTGTGGGGGTGAAGGAGGTATGTAACATAAACAATATATGGATGAGGCACTTTTTCACAAATTCATGTATACCACTCTCTTTATCCCAGATTTAAATTATGAGATCCCAAGGGTTCAGCACAGATTGAGAGGTATTTCAAAATGCACTACAATTCCTTCTAAGCACAGTCAGAGCTCCATCCATTTCTATCTTAGTCCATGAGTCCTAGACCCCCTGACTTATTTTTTAGTTATGGTTCTTCTAATTGATCAGCCTTTTTTTTTTAACCTTCCAGTCAAGTAACTATGTTCCTCTCCTCTCCCTTACCTGTTCTGTTTGTTGTGTAAAGTTATCTCCTGTTTGGCATCTCAAATCTGTCTCTATTGACTTCTAGCTGAAACTGATACCACTGGATCCCTTCTCCTATCAATTCATCTGGTTTCCCTAGATCTACCCTATGGCAATCCTTCTCCCCAACTCCTCTTTCCAACTTGTGAATTCTACCGTGCTATCTCCATTAAGGCAACTTGAATATACCTTTCTCTCTTTTTTTTTTTTTTAGACTATTCTAGTAAACTCCATTCTCTCTGTTCCTGCATGCCATATTTACTCCATCTTTACTTCTAGAATCAAAGAATTCTGAGCTAGAAGGGACCTTTGGTATCATCTAGTTCAATGTTCTTGTTGTATAGACTAAAGTCCAGAAAAGTAAAATGAGTTGCCATAAAGTCACACATGTAGGAAATTAGAGAGCTGGAATTCAGACCCAGATCTTCTAAATCGAAATGTCAACTTACTTATTGTTACAAGCCATTCTCATGTTCTTTCTGCATGTCTTCCCCACCCCATCCCCTAGTTTTCTTTCTTCTTATCTCCCTCCTTTTTTTATTCAAGTGTAACCCATTGGCTATCACTTTGAAGTCATCATCATAGATGACTTGTGGCCAAGGAGTCACAATTATATGCAGGTGTGTAAAGTATAAAGCTGCAGTTACCTTGGTTCACTGTTAGATGGTGCTCCATAGTAAATTTTAGCTAAATAGTCCTTGATCCCTATGGTTCCTTCAGTAAAATTTTGAAAAAAATACAGTTATTGTCCCTTCTTCTTAAGTGATCAGTCTTTAAGAACAAATAGTGCAATGCATAAATGAGTTATGAATGAATACTCTGCTGAAATAAAAATAAGACATTATTTAAAATTAACAGATATTTGCACTGTTAAAAGGTTTTTTTTAATGTATTTTTTTTTTATTTTCTTCCTGTCATTCAGATAAGACTCAACTTTCTCTTTTTTTCATGCTACTTGTACATATTCTTATCTGGCTTCAAAATATTTCACAATAGTCTGAAATTCAAAACAAAACTATGAAAAAATAAAAATAGTGCCAAATTTAGTGGTATGACGTAGTCATTACCATGTCATATTATTTACTTACTTAATTGCCCCACCTCATCCTTTCCTCTTTTATCATTTCACTCTAATACATGACATAGGAAGGATTATGTAAGTATCTAGCTGCTGGTTCACTCATCACCCTAGAAATCCTTCATTGAAAGAAGTCACCCCAAAACCTATTCAAGATTCAATGGCATTCTTAACCCTGGCTACATTTCAAATATTTCCAGAATCAGAATTCTAACTATTGCACATTTGAATTAATTGTTGATAGAAGACCGGTAAGGAATGCCTTATCCAAGGGAGGCTAGACTGACTGCCATGATTCAGTTTCTGTCCTAATCTTGCTCTGAGTGGGATTGAGTTTTTCTAAGCTACAACGTAGTTTGGGGAACTTTCTTTTTTTTTTTTTCTTTGAAGGGTTAGCTCCAGGGTACTAATAATGGTCTATTGGTCTGAATATCATCACACATATATTATGGATCGTCAACTTCAGAATAAACCCACTAGTCCTGGGATCAGAGTGTAGACTTTTCTGCTGCCTTAGAACAAAGATTTGCTAAACAGGCCAACTCAAACTTATGGAGCTTTTCCTGGAGTAAGAAACTCATAACATGCCCATGGTTTCCTTGTTTTGTTTTTTTTTTTCCAAACGATTGAAACTTAGAGTGCAACTTAAAATTTTTATGAAGATTTCTGAGACTTCCTGCCCATCATCTTCATTCTCAGTCTGTTGCTTTAGCTGGACTAGAAGCATGTGGATGTTGGAATTTTGAAAAGTCACTGTTCTTTCAAGTTTTTTGGAGAAGATGTGCTGTGAAACATCTTCTTCCATTCCACTATTCCTGTGGTCACTGCCCCTGCCTTCCATTATACCACTGCTTTCCAGCTAATGTAATTTCTAGTCTCCACTTTCTGTTTTCTCATCCTGCCATGGACATCTTCTGATTTTTCAAAGAGTGAGATCAAAGGATTTAAAACTCTAATAGGTCCAGTGACATATGGAATCTGCTATTTCAGGACTAGCTTCACTGAATGTAGAAAGGCTCACCACCAGGAGGTTGGCCATAGTGTAGCACTTTTTTTTTTCAAAAAAACAAGTCACAAAGACCTTCTAGTAAGGCATGGAAAGGCTGGGATCTGTCTTGATAAATGGAGTTTGGTATTGAAATCACAGATCTTTTGAAATATTGAAGTGTCCTTTATAAGTTTTCTTCATCTGATGTTCCTTCAGAATAAAATAGCTGCTTACTGTAACAACCTCCAATGAGCAGATCTACCTTGCTGGTCTACTTTGGATCTGATGAGAGACCCAGCTTCTTTTTTAAAATCATCGTACCACAGGGGCCTTGCTGATCATTTATTTCTGTTTGAAATGTTCTTCCTCATTTGGGGGAGATATTTGAATCATCATTTCTTCAGCTTCTAAATTTAAGCTGACAAAAACATGGCTAATTTACTGCTTTCTCCTCTCAATATAACTTGTTTAGTTCAATCAGTGATCTTCAATAGGACCCAGATTTGCTTCTGCTCTGATGACACTCTTGTATTTCAGGCTTGACTGGAATTATTTGGAATACATTTCTGACAACCCTCAGTTACTACCTATTAGTTTTAGTTTAAATATGGTGGAATGAGTTGCTCATTCACCTCATCTATGCCTTGACCTCACAGGTTTAATAGACTATATATAGTAATTTCTTCTGAGCAACACACATATAACCATGATGAGAAAAGTACAGCTTTTCACCAAATATTAATATTTTGGTGTTCCCCTCCCTTGGTGCTTCACGAAACTCCTCTCCTAAGTACCATATGCTACATCTGGCCCTGCTAAAATGATTATGTATTCCTCTCAACAGTAATTGATATGAAAATGAGACAGTCTTAGACTTGATGTTATTTTTTTCCCATGGAACATCCTGTTCATGACTTCACAACACATCTTTGTATTGTCAAGGTAGCTGGAGCCTAATCCTTCTTCAATACTTCAAGAACTTGTGATGTTTGTAAGTGCTGTATTCCCTCAACCAGTAGATGGCAGCCCCTCTACAACTTGTGTGGTGATCTTAGAGATGTGATTGAAAATGTCATCACCTTGCAGCCATCCTGGTGATGAGAAGAATCTCCAACTAGACGCCTGTTTGATTCTTACCATGGTATTAAAACATTTACAGTCCTGTGTTTCCATTTTAGCAAACATCACCTGAGCCAGATTTATCCCTAGAGTATATAGTAAATTGGGGCAGTTGCTCTGATCTCTATATTTTGATGGAGGGCACTTTATGGCTATTAGTTAGTAAGGCAGTAACTCAGAGATACAGTTAGTAGAGAAGAAGGGAGCAGCTCCTTCGACTGGTGTTTAAAAGAAAAAAGTCAGGATCTTATGAAAATAAAGCCCCTTCATACTCATCACTTAAGCAAAAAACTAACTCTTCCTCCAATTAAATACTCCTTACCACCATTTCCTCTAGGTAATCTTGAGTGATTTCACATCCCTTTTAAACAGGAATTTGTTTTTTGCTGATATTTCTCTTTTTTTAATTAAATTATTTTACTTGTTTTCAGAGTTCGAAAATCACTTCCATATATCTTAGAATTTTTCCCCTCCTTACACCTCCCTCCCCGCTTCCTTCCCACTTCCTCCCTGAGATGATGTAAAATCTTATATAGGTTCTACACGTATATTCCTATTAAATACATGTTGCATAGGAGAATTAAAATGAATGGGAAAAATTGTGAAACAAAACAAAACAAAACACAATACAAAAGAAAATTGTCTATTTCCATCTGCAATCCAGTTCCATAGTTTTTTCTCTGGATGTGGAATGCATTTTGCCTCAAGAGTCGATTGGAAATTTTTTAGCCCATGCATTTCAATGAAGTATTAAGTCCACCAGAAAAATTCCTCACACGCTGTGGATTTTGCTGTGTACAAAGTTCTCCTGGTTGCTTCTTTCACTCAGCATCAGTTCATATAAGTCTTTCCAGGCTTCTCTGAAGTCTTCCTGTTCATGGTTTCTCATAGCACAATAGTATTCCATTGTATTCATATACCATAACTTATTCAGCCATTCCCCAATTTATGGGCATCCCCTTGATTTCCAGGTTTTGGCCACTACAAAGAGAGCTGCTATAAATATTTTTGTACATGTGAGACTCTTTTCCACTTGTATGATCTCTTTGGAATAGAGTCCCAGAAGCGATATTGCTGGGTCAAAGGGCATTCACATTTTTGTAGCCCTTTGGGCATAGTTCCAAATTGTTTTCCAGAACGGTTGGATCAGCTCACAGTTCCAGCAACAATGAATTAGTGTTCCAGCTCTCCCACATCTTCACCAACATTTATCATCTTCCTGTTTTGTTATGTTAGCCAATCTGATAGGTGTGATGTGGTACCTCAGAGTTGTTTGGATTTGCATCTCTCTAATCAATAGTGATTTAGAGCATTTTTTCATATGATTATAGACAGCTTTAATTTTTTCCTCTGAAAATTCCCTTTAAACAGAATTCTCAACCTGTGGTCCATATTCTTTATATATATATATATATGATAAAAGTATCAAAATAACTGGTTTTCTTTGTAATTCTATGTGTTTTATTTTGCATTTAAAATGTTATTCTATGATGGGGTCCATAGGCCCCTTCAGATTGCTACCAGATTGCCAAAGTGGTTCATGAAATCAAAAAGAAAAAAAAAGGTTAAGAATTCCTACATTAAATGATGAGCTTAATGTTCATGTTATTCTGATTCCATTTGTATAAAAGTTTTGTCAGTAGAGAGAGTTGGTAAAGTGTTGGTAAAACAACAACAAAAAACAAAATTAAAACCCAGAGATCAATCTGGACCTTGTCCAGCCTTCCAGGTAGAGTCCTGGCCCTAACCTTTCACAACTAGAAGTATCTTCCCAACATTTTCAATCACTGTTTTGAAGATGGGCCATTCAACTGGACACTGACCAAATCATAGAAAACACTGTTATTTATTTTCTAAAATAAGTCTTCTAGGAACATTAGTTTTCATAAAACTTTGTAGGATTAGCCTTAATTAGAGACTGATAAGCATTCATGAATAATAATGAGATGTGACACTGCCTCCCTACTTCCTATGCAGTTTCCTCATCTATAAAATGAGATGATGAACTAGAATCAGTATCCTAGATGAAAATATTCATTACTTAACATTTTTATATTATATTATTTTGTCTGGCTCCTTTTTACTTATCACATTGTACCTTGTTTCATATTCATTTGTATACATGTATCCCCCATTAGACTATGAATGCCTTGAGGGCAAAGACCTCTTTTTTGTTTTTATCTTTGCATCCCCAAAGCCAAGTGATTGAAGAACCTTCCACAAATGACAGCTGAATTGAATTAAACAAAATAATTTGTGTAATTTTAACTTGAAGAATAAGCAGTTACAAAAACTGGTTATAACTGATCCTTTGAAGGCACACTGATGTAATGTTGGTGGAACTGTGAATTGATCCATTCATTTTGGAAAACAATTTGGAATTATCCTGAGAAAATGAATAAAATGTATATGACATTTGACCCAGAGATCCCATTTCTAGGCATATACCTCATGCAGATCAAAGACAAAAAGGGGAATCTTATACGCATTGAAATATCCCTACCCAAACTTTTATTTTTTAGTAGTAAAGAACTAGAAGTAAATCAGATACCCATCAATTAAGGAATGGCTAAATGAAAGGTGGTATATGAATAATGGAGTATAACTGTGTCTTAAAAAATAATGAATATGAAGAATTCATAGAAGTATGAGAAGACTGATATAAGTATAGTACCAAAGTCAGAGACTTAATATATAATTATTACAGCAATAGAAATGGAAAAAACAGGAAACTGAAAGATGTGATATTATAATGACCAAGCTTAGCTCCAACGAAGACATGAGAAAATATACCTTTTTCCCTTCCTTGTGGAGATGGATAGTTATAGGTGCATATTTTGCCATATTCTTTGGTTAACGTGTTGATTAGTGTTGCTTAGTCTTGCTGAAATCTCTCTCTCTCTCTCTCTCTCTCTCTCTCTCTCTCTCTCTCTCTCTCTCTCTCTCCCCTTCTTACTGTTTGCAACATGTAACTGTCTGGGAAGGGGAGGAGAAAGCAATGTATATTTGTAAATGAAGGTAGTATAAAAATAAGAGATAAAACATGAAGATGAATAAGATAAAATGGATATTTATCATTGATAAGAAACCATCTTCCCAAATTCTGTGTTTATTTTGTATGTATTTTCCATTCACTTACCTGTGAATAGGCTGTCTACTTCCCCAAGTAGAATCCAAGCTTTTTAAGTGCCAACAATTTTTGCCTTGCATCCCTTGGGCCTAGCATAGTGCCTAACATATAGTAAGTAAATGCTTATTGAATGACCCTTAATTCTTTTTGCCAACAGGTCACAGAAGAAGTCCACCGGTTATTAAAGCGGTGTAGCTATGAATTTACATGTCGAGGGAAAGTCAGTGTCAAGGGAAAAGGTGAAATGTTGACCTATTTTCTGGAAGGAAAAGCAAATGGAAGTAATTCTCAAATCAGGTCCTTAAACTTGGAACGGAAAATGTATCCATATGGGAAATCAAACATTCAGACAAAACTGGGCACCAGCTGCCCTTCTGTCTCATCTGTGGCTGGCTTTTCAGTCAAAGCTGGGATTGGAGCCCTGCAGACAGCCGGCACCCATACCAATCCAACGCTCCATTACCTTCCTTCTGTGCCAGCTGTGAAAGAAGCCTAGATGAGTGCCATTGCAAGTGAACTCAGAAAGCATGTATATTTGCCAATGAGATTTAAGGTCATAGCTTGTGGCATCAACCATGGATCCAATCTAACACAACCAAAGAAAGCCAGGAAGCTCCATAGAAGAAACCTTGGAATGGAAGCAACAAGGGCTAACAATTGTGTTAGGACGAGAATAATGCAGATTTTCTGAAAACAAGGAAATTTTCTTGGAATTTTAAAAAAGGTAAATGGTATACTTAAGAGGTGTGTGTAAATGATAATGTATGTGTGTATATATCCTAACTCTATATAAACACATATACACTCACTCTCCTATATATAGGCATAAAAATTTATGTAGATACATGTATTTATTTAAATCTTATTTGCAATGGCATAAGGGAGCTATGTCACATCTTCATATCCATTATTGTTTGGATAGAGTTGGGCCTAAAATTTTGATGAGGATATGATACGGGATCTTAGGAACATATTCTGGAATTATAGCAAGAACAGTGAAAGTTTTGCTCAGAGTTTGAATTAATAAACAAGCCTAAAAAAAGTCAGCAGTTTAATCCAAGATTGAACTAAGCCAATTCCAAAACAGCTGCATCTGCTCACTCTAACTTGCCTCTTACAACCCTGGAAGACATCCAATCAGCATCACATTTAATACAATAAGTCAAAATTAGGTTAAAAAATGCCTGATCTCAGGACCTTGATGGAATACTGACAAATACTTGAACCATCTCTAAGCATCTTTGCCCAGAGGTTGCTCCATGATCAATCACAGGGTTCAGATCAAACCAGAGGTACCATGCTTCAGGTACAGCAATAGGCCAATAATATTTAGCAACCCCTTTTCCTTCTGCATGACTGTTTGTTACTAATGGATTTCTTCCAAAAGAAGCTCTTTGCTAAGGATTAGAGATTGAGGGGCTTCATACCAATTCATCACCTTCTATAAACGTCAGTAATAATATTTGTATTACTTGCCAATGATTTTTTTTACTTCGATGACTTTTTGCTTCTTGTAAAACCCTCCAGACTCATTTTTAATGTCCAATGTTATTGTTCAAAGTAAATAAGGAGACAAATCTCATTTCTCATCTTTTCAATGTATGATTTTTAAGTTCTTATGAGTTGAACAATATGTTATTTTGTTTTGTTTTGGAGAAAAACAAACACACAGCATTTAGGAAGTTTATGTTATCAGACATCTTGTTTGTCTAGAATTCCTAATCTTTCTGAACAGACAATTTTAGGATAAGGAAATTATTTTAAGACCAGAAAGCAGTGCTCTATCCCAAAGTTACAGAATTCTATGTTAAAGTAGAAAGTGATGGCGGTTTATTTTTATGAATTTGATATATGTATCTTTTTAGACTTATAAACTTCATTAAAGGTCAGAGGGTATTCAGAGGAAGGGAAGAACTATGGGCAATAGAACCAATGAGTTAGCTAGAACCAAGAGAAAAGTAGGTTATCTAAATTCAGGAGCATCTGAAAAATATAAAGGATCTAGAGAGTTAAGCGGGGTCTAGATTTATGAAGATTAGAGAGTCTATAGGAGAAGTACTAGCAAATACGGTTGTGGTAGCACTAGTCCTAAGTTATTGCCAGAAGGAGATCAGAGAACTACAGCTGAATCCTACCACTTAATGTTTCAAAAATTCTAGCAATATTCATGGAAACTTTTCTTTCACTAAAGGGTATGCATAGTCTTCTTTAGAGTTTTGTGTTTTTAGGATAGGTACACTGAAAGGTCTAGATTTTTGAATGAATAGTATTCATATTTTGTGGGCTTTCAAGATTAGTCTTTTTTATTACAACTCTCTAGCTTGTTGGTAGAAGAGGTTCTATTGAATTCATTTGGATCTAAAGATATCTCTGAGGCTTCTGCTGACTTATGTTAGGAGCAAAGTAGCAGAAGGAATGATCTTCCTAGTGTCCAGATTGTTATGGTTAAGAATGAGAAGACAAATGATCCTAGATGCTTTTGGGGAGGAATTCAAGAATGCAAACATGAAGGCAACAAGGAAATTATGAAAAAGGATATGTAATATGCCAATATGTGATCAAAGTATATGAAGGCAAAATCAATCAGGAAAGCATGGAATCAAAAGGAATCCTAGAAAATGGGATTCCCATTAAGTGCCAAATGTCTGCCTGGTTTTTGTAAGCCTACTCAGACTTCCTGAGTTTCCAGATCAGGCTGATATAAATCAAGCACATGAGATTACCCCATTTAGTGATGTTAACAACCAATGAAGGTTCAAGATAGGATTTATGCAAGAGATGGTAGAGACCACAACGGGTACAAAATAAGGGAAGTATTTATTTTAAGATAATTTTGTGAGAGATACTAAAGGAGATTCAACACTTTGCTGGCACTCCTTGGAAACACCTGAGGTACTCCAAGGAATGTTGGTTGAGCATTTACTTTGTCTTCTTTAAAAAGTCCCTTCATCTCTACCACTGGTTCTCAAAATATGGTCTGAGGATACCTAGGAGTCTCTGATACCTTTCCAGGAGGTCCATAAGGTCATAACTGTTTTTATAGTAATACTAACATAGCAAGTATTGAAAGATATAATTTATAAAAACAAAAGCTGGGGGTGGGGGTGGGAGGTCTTCAATAATTTTTAAGAGTGTAATGGGGTTCTGAGACTAAAATGATTGAGAACCACTAACCTAAGAGATGGGTTATAGAACTTGTGCAGATCAGGCCTTGGGCAAGTAACTTGACCTCCTTGACCCTCTTTTTCTTCAACTTTAAAATGATGAGGTTGAAGTAAAAGACCTCTGAATTCCCTTATAGTTCAAGATCTGTGTGCCAATGATTTTATAACCTTCCAAAAGCAGAGAGCACATTAAGGGTCCCTGATGGAAAAGAAATACAGGGAGAAATTGTAAATTTCAAGTGTGATCTGACCATAATATCCAGGAAACACTAGATTGGTGATATGAAAGATGAAAAGTGGGTCAGAGCAATAAATATGTTAACCATTACCATCAATGTGATCAAGGGTTGCAGAAATCAAAATAAATCACACAGAATATCCATAGCAGTGGCCCTTAAAGATGATCTGGTTCACCTCCCTCATTTCACAAAAGAATGAGGCAGAGAGAGATGGGTGACTCGCCTGAGGTCACACAGTCAGTAAGTAATAAAATTAAGATTTGAATCCCAATTCTCCTTCAAACTCTTCTGTGATACTTTGATTTGGTAAAAATGCTAATCCATTTGAACAGATAGTAGTTAATGTCAAGTCCCTAAGAAAGATCTTGTGTTCACTACAGTAATCCCATTTTGGAGCCATAGTAATAAAGCTGTACAACTTGAAGTTACAGTGTTAAAAGAACACATACCTTCTAGATGGAATTGTAACTTCAGATGGAGCTAAAACTCCCACACAGAGTTCTCTCAGCCTCTGAGAAATATTTGGGTCCTATAGCACAACTTAGCATGTTTGTCTGTAAAGATGGGCATCCTAGGTGGCAACTAGAAAATTGTCAGGTATCGGGAAGCATGTGTGGTAGCATATCATCTACAGGGTTACTTTCCTTCCCCAGCTACCACCATTACTATCACCACCCCTACTGTCAAAACATTGCCCTTATGATTCTTGAGCAACCAGGTAATCAATACACCAATGGGAAGTTCTATAAAGAAATGTGATCAAGAATGCATGGGACAGGAAAGAAGAGGGAAGGGAACATTTCTTACCATGGCTTTTCTTATTGATGGCCCATGATAATTTAGACCATATACTGTATAACTTAGAATGGTGTCTCTATTCCTGAAAACAAACTTCTTCTGGGATACTTGTTCCAGAGAGTTCTGTTGTTTGGTGGCCAACTAGTAGATAAGGCATGTTCATGGGTAAAACAAATCAATTCAGGTTCATTTCTCTTTAAGATGGTTTTACCTTGAGAACTCCATTTGGTCATTCTGCCTTTGAAAGTTGGGGAGAGGAAATTGTAATGTGGAGTCAGGGTGAAAATAGGAGTAGTGCTTAATAAATTGTAAATTCCTTGAGGGCATGAATTCTGTCATATTCATCTTTTTATTCCCTACAGTGCCTAGCACAGTGCCTTGCAAATTGTAGGTGCTCAGTGAATGGCTGTTGAATAAATGAATTCATCATAGAGTTTAGCAAAGAAAGTTTAGTTCATTAGAGTTTATTAAAAATGAGGGTCTTCAATAGAATCACAGTATGTTCCACAATTCAGAAAAAACAAAACAAAACTCGGAAAATACTAGTAGAACTTGACAAACCTAAGTAATTGGTGCATTCTCTCTGTGGAAGTATTTGGTCCTTACTCTGATACCCTACAGGGTCCCAGCTTTAGATGCTCAGGAGAGATTATGTGAACAAAAAAATGAAATGATTTCTTGAGGGAAGAAGTATCGCTTAACCAACTGGACTTCATTTTCCTCCCTAAATGTGTGGGTAGAAGAGTTCATCTGAACCAGAAAAAGTCTTTAAGGATGAATGGATCCAGTCAAGGATTCAAACTTAAATATAAGTGCCAGAAGAATTTGTTCATGTGGGAAATTACATGGGTAGATAGAGAAAAGAAGTGTTAATGAAGTCAGATTATTTGGGATCCTATTAAAACAGACATACAAAAATGACCAGTTTCAAAGCCAAGAAGTTTGTCCAAGGGAATAGGTAACGATAGTGGCATATTTGTACCAAAGGATGCTCTGGTTAAGTGTGTGTAAGTGATTTCCAGTAAAATCTAGGAAACTGACCCATGATACTTCAATTGAAGGATTCTTCAACATCAGAGCATGAGTTGTAGTAGGAAAAGTCTGATCAAAAGAAGCCAGAATTGGAGTCCACCTAAGCAAGAGGGGTTCAGCAGAGACCACAAAGGTGTATTTGGAACCAAATATGTTTTTTTGGGGGGCTTTAAGAATTGTTTGCTCAAGTTAATTCAGATGAAGAGTAGAGTTGATATCTGATATTTCATTTTTTATGGTGGATCCCTCTTTAGAGAACAATAGTCCCTTATATTATGTTTTCCCATTTTATTCTTAATTTTATTTCAGTAAGTTAATTCTTTTCACCCACATGTTCTTGGAATTTTTTTTTTACATTCTTTCTGCCTATAACTCATATGAACTGTATTTGTGAAGAGGATATAATTATAATGAACAATCTGACATGGTCCACAAATGCATGAATTCATATCAACAATAGGGAAATGTACCATCTGTTGTAATACCTCTATTAACAATGAGAATATATTCCCATAGCATATTTTAGTGGTAGAAACTTTGTAATAAAAGGTAGAAAAAAAGGCTAAAGCATGGAGATAGGAAATAATGAATTCCTTCTCTCCTATGCCCCATTGGGGAATTCCTACCCTACTCTTTTGGGGTTGTTCAGGGTTTCTGCCATATCTCTTAAGATGGTCCCCAACCCCATATTGTGGAGGGCACAGGTGAACAAGGCAGCAACTTCTCTAGGCAGTCAGGGCTGGGTAGTACAGTCCTTCTGTAAGTGGGGCTTGGATCCTGGGCTACCCACCAGAGTCAGCAATGTTGCCTTTTTCACCTCAGCCACCTGACACCAGCAACCTAGCACTAGGGCTCAAATTTCTTCCACCTCTTTGTAGCACCTAATTGTATCTTCCTCTCCACCCCACCCACTGTACGTGAGATTTATGACAGCTCTTTGTAATTCAAACTCTGACTTAATGGACTGGTTCTTCTTGCTATAACCCTGTCAAAGGGAGTATTCTTTTCCTTATAGTCATGACATTCAGATCATTCAGAGGACAGGAGTAACCCCTCTAAGTTGATCTGTATTCCTGAAACCTAGAAAACATTCCAGTTTGAGGAAGCCCTCCCATCCTCCCCAAATAGGTGCCAATTCTGATGATGTTTTTTGTAGGATTGTTTATTGCAAGCACAATGTTTCACTCTCATTTGCATGATTTCTCTTTAAATGATAGTGATGATGAATATCTTTATACCAGAAGATGAGAAGAACTCTTCAGTCTTTTATTTGTTCTTCTATCCTTCCTGTCCCAAATCCTCCTTCCTTATATTTGGGACTATTCGCAAACCATTAATCTCTCTCAGCACTTTTTCCCACCAAGTTTTTATAATCTCAAAACTACAAAATAATATTCAATGAAGTTCTTGAATAAATAGTTCCAAGAGTTTTATATACTAAATCAAATATGAACAGAATACTTCAAATAGATGAACTGTATATATTTTCTCTGCAAATGTCTCTCCTGAGCATTAGAATAGCAGCTATTGTTTGGCTGAATACATTCACATCCCCTTACAATTTTCTTGGTTTGTTTTACATTTAGCTCTTCCTAAAATCTCAGAGAGCCTGTTATATGGTCATATTTGATGTTTTGCGTGTGTGTGTGTGTTAATATTTTGCCAATACAGAGACTATGGTTGTGTCTTTAAAAACAACTAATTCAATCATTCTGAGAACATGTAGCCTATTAATTCCAGAAAGAATAGAGTGAAAGGGAGGAAGGGAGGGGTGGGGAGGGAGAGAGGAAGACTGGGGGGGAAGAAGGAACAAAGGAGTCACTCATTTATAGAATTAATTGGTGGTTTGATTGAATTTGTTGGTCAGAGAGGCTGTGTTGCATAATGGTTAGAGAGATGGCTTCAGAATCAGTAAGACATGGGTTCAAATCCTGCCTCTGGCACCTACTGGTTATGTGACCCTGGGCAAGTCACTTTATTTCTCAGCACCCCAGGTAGCTCTCTAAGACTGTAATATATGGACCAGGTACCAATCTGCATTGGTAAAGCATCTCCTTGCTGGGAATTCCATATGCCAATGAAATCACAGATCTGTTCTCTCTCTTCCCTGCTCCCATCATTCCCAATTGGTCAATTCAGGTGTATGGTTGGATGAATGCGTGTGTGTATTGATGTGTGTGTGTGTGTGCATGTGCATATGTGCATGTGTGTGTGCATTTGTGGCCACAGGTGAAGAAATGAAGAGGTCATGTAAAAATATGTTGACTCCATTTTTGCTAATGTTTGTAGAGTTCTTTAGGTACATTTTTGGAAGCAAAAAGAGCTCTTCCAGTACATGACTGTTCTAGGGCACTAAAACAGTAGCCTAGTGACCCTAAAGAGTGAATTTAGCCTTAACAGTTAATGGGGGCAATGATGTCTAATGGCATCCTAGAAAAGAGCTCAAGTTGTTGTGGAATCTGACTCAATAGGCCATTCAGCCTAGAATGTATGCAGACACAAAAGCCTCTTGACATCACACTAGTAGGTGCCACAGACCAGAAGCTCAAAGCTGTTGAGCATAAACAACAGGATTTCCATTCCTGGAAAAGGGGAATGTGTATCAGTGAGTGATTCGCACGAGTATGTTCACTTTAACAAACTATTTCCTTTATCATCAGCAATTCCAAGCTCTGTATGGGCCCTGTTGTAACAGGAGCACTATTTAGCCATAATGTTCTTTGGAGTTTTGTATTGCAGTGATAAGCAACATTTTTTAATTTGTGATAAACTTGTATGATATTGCCTTATTTATTTTTAATCTTGTACAGTGTTAATGTACAAATGCTGGCCTTTAATGTATTATTCACTTTAAAGAGTTTATTATGAGAAAAAAATTGTAAATAGTTTATCCGTGATAGGTAATTGCATGTCCACTTGTACCAAAAACACACACATAATAATGACATCACACATACATACACACACACATACACATACACACAGACACACACACACACACACACACACACTCACACATACCAGGCACACTTTTAACGGATGTTGATGGCTTTTCATAATAGAGGTTTTTACACCTGCATGATGATGACTAGCTCTTTGGAAATGGCCGTTCTTTGTGCTCCTCTTTGCATGCCACTCATACCTGATGTAAGTGACAAAGCAAAACAAAATCCAGGATGTCTCTAAAGTGCTTGAACATATCATTTTTGACACTGAGTGTCCCCAGTCTGTGCATGTGCATTCAACTGAGCAAATTTTGAATGAAAATGCTAGCCCAGGGAAAAAAGCTCCCCTGCTGCCAATAATTTCATTGTTACATCCATATTATTCATAGTGTAAAAGCCATCTATTCAAACTTCACGCCTTCCATCATTAGAAGCAATAAATTTAACTCTATACACTGTAACATAAAATGAATGGGAATACTAATCATGTAAACATTGCAAACATTCATTGGATGCTTGAGGACTCCTTCATTTGACACTGGACAAGTATCAAAGAAAGAAGTAGGGATGTTACCCAGGTACTGCTGGTTCAAGGAAGTGGTATAAATTATTGTATCTGAAACAAAAATATGGTAGAAACATTCTGACTCATTGCATGTGTATATACACGGATGCATACTGACATACAGATACACACACACACAAAAAAAATCACACTCATCAGTTTCTATGCAGAGACAAATTCAGACCTTCTGAGCACAGTTCATATTAAACCAACTGGCATGGATTTTGGAAGCCAGAATTTGGCTCAAAGTTTTCATTAGTTGTTCCTATTTAAATTTCCATTGAGAAGCTTGTGTTTATAAGCTTCCAAAGTCTCCCAAATTAACTTTCAAACTTGCTTCCAGTAAAGAACCACATGAAAACATTTTGGCATTATTTCTTTCCCCCCAGAGCTGCAGTCTAGTCTCTCTACCACTCCTCATGAGCCTCTGATTTTATACTGTTAATGAAAAAAAAAAAGAAAGAAAATAGTTTTGTTGCCTGCTTTAGCAAGGTAGAATATAAGTCCAACTATAATATAGAAGGGAGGTTGGAATTTAAAAGTATTCTCTAGTGCAAATACCTAAGTTAAGAGAGATATCTTTCTTATCAAAATAGTTTTGAGTTCATCATGAAAAATATTGATTATATGACACTGTATCATTGTTCTGTGATTTAAAGTATGCCTAATGAAACAGTTACTCTAGGGTCTCTCTATGGTTCAGTCTCTGCCAAAAGCTCCAGCATATTCAGCAAAAAGTTTCAATTATCCAAGTTTAATCTACTTTCATGAGACAATGTATTAAAGAGAGTGGCTGGGTAAATATAATACCCTGTTTGTCTTTGCTGCCACTTGGGTATCTTTGTTCATCAAATATTAGAGTTGACAAAGATCTTAAAGACAATGACCCAACTCCCTCATTTTACACATGAAGAAAGAGTCCCTAAGATACAAAATGATTTGCCTACTTGTGAACTTAACCCTTGTCCCTAAATTTAAGATGGGTGCTTAGGGAAGCTCCTAATTCTGTTCTCAGCACTGGCATATGTATATAACAGTGATCTACAATCTAAATGGCATGTATCTTTCTAAGCTCTTAAGTAACAAGATAAGGTGGGAGCGGAGAACCATTTTGGATTGGACCATGCTTAAATTAAGAATATTATTAACTGTTGTCATTGTTGATAAGTTAGAAATTTTCATCTTAGGAAGCAAAAATAATTGCATCATGAAAATAAATGAAATATATACTATGCTTTAGGACTGTACTTAAAAAATTCTTCACTAAGCTAATCATAAAGATTGAGCCTTCAAAAAAAAATGAGTATTGCCCTTCAAAGTAGGAATCCACAGTCAGTGGAAAGAAGTGATTGTCAATCAGAGAATTTGGGTTGAAACCCTAACTCTGTGGTTGACCTGACCTATGGGATCTTGGGCTTTGCCTCAACAGGCCTAAATTTTCTCATCAGTAAAATAAGGGGAACTGTTCTAGGTAGTCTCTAAGGCTCCTTCCAGATCTAAAGTTTTGGAATTCTGACAGAGTTGACTTCACAATCTGTGGTCAAAAAATACATAGGAAAATCAATATCATCAATTGTATCTCCCTTTTTAAACCCCAAACCACTTCCTGAAAAAAAAAATGGTACTTTCCAGTTTAATTAACCAGAATCATCTTTGATTAACTTTTGGTTGCTTTGTGTACCAAAAATGTTCCCTCAAAGGATGAAAATTTGCTGCTTTTGAGGGTGTGTTTGGGTTTTTCCAAAAGATGTAATGTATACTTTGAAATCAATACATTCCAAAAATATTTAGACCAGTAGTTGAGTTTAGTTATATTATGATTATCACATCTCAAAAGGACCACTTTGAAGGTACAACTTATTTGTACTTATAAGATCTAATGAAGTGTTAAAAAAATCCAGGGTCAATGTCCATTTTAAAAATATGTATTTCAAAATTGATTAATATAATATGACATGCTAAAATGAAGTATTATAATGGGGTAGTCAATTCAGGGCATGATTTTTTTAAATAAGGCATCTCTTCCCTTTGGGGGGGCGGGGTATCTGGTTACCTGCTTTGGATTTATTTATTGATGTAATTACTTTTGTGGCTGTAGGTGCAGTCAAATGTTGTTATGCTATTTGGCCCTATAGCTCAGTGAATGGCACTAACAGACTTTGGAGGGACAGTGTCATTTCTGCCTATGTCCCACAAGAGTTTTTATATCTTGTATAAGTTTTTATCTTAGAACTACCTTTGGAATTGGGCTATAATTAGGGTAGTCCAAAGAAAATACCAGTTCAAGAGTGAGCTAGTATATTCTAAGAAGGTTAAGAGATAGTAGAATCTCAGGAATGTATGCAGATTCAGACCAGATGTTGGAAGTTCTCCAGAGTGTATTGAAATAAATCCTGCAAACTTCCCTGACACTTTTAGAGGAACCTTAGAGCTGTCATAGAGTCTAGAAGTCAGGCCCTGACAGCTGTTTGGTACGTGTCAGAGTGGTCACAACCATTTGTATCACCCTACCAACACAAGGCTATCCACTGACTGTTTTATTCTTTCCTACTTCCCACTATGATTTATTCTGTTCTCCTACTTCAGTTTTACGTTTCCAGCAGTGCACTTGCACTGGAGCCCTGTTAGTAGCATGAGTTTTAAGAGGAGAGTAGTGATGATGGAACGGATGAGTAAAATCCAAAGCACAAATGAAGGTTAGATTTCTAGTCTCCAAAGATAAGTAAAACTGCCTAGGACAGAAAGGGGCTGCCTAAAGAGGGAAAGAAAAGAAAGAAAGTAATGAGAAAAGTATGAGAAATTATGCAAAAGCAATCCTAAACACTCCATACAAATTAAAGGTAAAAGGTAAAAAACGTTGAATCACGATTATCATTTTTGCTTCTCTTTTAACATAATTTCCATACCTAACTGACTCTTTGTATGTAGCACCATGGCATTCAATTCTTTTAAAATCCCAAATCTATGGTAAAAATCCCAATGCTAATGATAAAGAAGGCTGGATTGACTGGCCAGAAGATATTTCTACAGCAATAGGTTGTGCCTCATTTTGTTTCCCTCATCCCACTGGGCACTAATAAAGACTATTCCCAAACACAATCTGTCTTACTGAAGTGTGTAGGAAGTGGATTTTATCCAAAATGTGTTCATCTGAAACCTCTGGGGGAAAAAAGAAACAAGCAAATAATGTAAATGATTTTAAAATCATAAAGGGACCCCTCCCTTTATCTGTCTTTAGAGCAGCACTGTCATGTTTTACATCTGTCTCATATCAACGGATATACTGTGATCAAAACAGCAGGTCCTAATCATCAAGCTTTGGCTATTTAATTGGTGTTGAACTTTTTAAGTGCTTCAAATGGAACAACCTATGCCTTTCAAAACTTCTTGTGTTCCATGTTGTGCTTCTACATTGTATAGTGGTTGTATATATGTTGTTTTTCTTAGGGAAAGATTCACAGTAAAGGTGCTTTCAACATTGTTTCTTGAATTCCACTAATTTACACATCTCTTTGATATACACAGTTACATTACCCAGCATTTAAATTGAACTTTCTCGATGTTGACTAATGCTGGTTACTGGTCTTCTGTGCTCTGAATCTATGATCAATCTGATGACTATATCATGGAAGGCATTTGTCTGAGGTTGAAGATGATGGACAATGATACCTATTTGAAAACTGGAATAGGATTGGTAAAGTAACAGAATTAGAAGGCACAATGGTTTTTGTCTCCAAAATGGTAAATGAAAGGAATTATCTAGGCAATTTCAATTGCCTGATCTGTGCTTAAGGATACACAAGGTTTAGGGACATAATTACCCATGTTAACTGTAATTAATTAAATGAATCATAACATTACTCCCCTCCTTACTTTGATTTGATGGTATAAACATAGCTGACAAGTTCATAGGGGAAAAGGTAATGGTCATATCTACTACACCTGTCTCCCAAACTGACCTATGACAGAGCAATCAATCTTAACGTTTAGGCCTTCTTCAGTATCAATGCTGATCACCCAGACAGACTTGATCACACATCAACTTGTAGGGGAAAATAAATAGGTTATCTGTGGTTCATTAATTTATTGCCTTCCATCTCCAGATCACAGCTGAACTGGACCTGAGCCACTAGTATAGAAACAACTGTGATAAGGTGATTTAAAAACACTGTTGCTGAGAGAAGAGGCTATGGACCTTAAAGAATGTAAAGGGCTGCAAAAGTACTTTAATAGACAATGCTAGACAACTAAAGGCAGGGAATTCAAATGAAACTAAGACCATTTTATAACAAAACCAGGTGTCATCATTGATGCTAAAAAAGAACATGACCCAAAATAAAACATGTTTTCAATATAATTATTTTTTATTTGTGAGTTCCACAAATATTACAAGTTTTTTCAATTAAATGCTTTCCTTCTTAAGTGATTTTTAAATGCACCTGTCCTATGTAAAAGTAATTGTATAGACCATAGGCAGAATGTCAAATCAAAGTAAAAGAAAAAAAATCCATTCATTCCTAGCATATTTTATCTATGTATATGATAGAACTATTTGCATATTTCAAGACATATACAAACGATTTTTCACTTTTTCATTTCATAAACATAGCTAAACTTTTTTCAACAAATTGACTTCTAATATGAAATATTCCTGTTAAAAGGTATTTCTCGCATTATAGTTTCAAAATGCAATTCAGTTCAATTAAGCAAGCATGTACCTTCTATATACCAGGCACTGTGCATCTGGAGGGGAAACAATGACCTAACAAGACAAAAAACCCTCTGCCTTCAAGGAGTTATGTTCTCCTACTCAAATTGCCTTCTTATTTAAGAGGCTGTACTATGAGACCAAAGTGATAAGCAGTTTCTCTCAAATTATGTTGGGTTGTCGTTTTTGCTGAGGATGAATGTGATTTATATTTTAACACATGAAAAATGATCACCTTCATTTATACAATTTGTACCAATCTAATTTACTCCACCCAGTGCCTTTCAACTAGTTAGTAAGCTGGAGACATTCTTCTAAATGAAATGTTTCCCATGTGTGCCATATAAGGTCAGCAAAATAACAAAAAATTTTTGTTACTATGATTAAAATTGATTTGAGAGGAGATTTATTTTTGAATAAGATTGTATCCATAGAACCAGTCAAGATGCTAAAGTGATCCTTAAACTAACTTGATATGTTTCTGTTTCTTTTTGATTTGAAAAAAATAAGTCCATTTAATAAAAGTATTAGTTGATCAGTTGATAAGTGGCATGTAAGCACAACCAGCTGCTCTACTGCAGTTTTCACTTTTTGATTTGGCATCCTCCAAAGTCTCCTAACAAAGGCAGTTAAAAAAAAAAAGTTTGTTCTAAAGGATATAAATCCAAAACCACCATGCATTTTAATGATTAGTTGTTTTATTGCTAATTGGCATGATTTTCCCTTGTTCTACTTTTTTTCCCCCAATGTTAATTAGGAAAGGCTTGATTTTGTTCTGTATATATTTATAGCATTAATACAATTCCCAACATTTCTTAAGCCAGCATAGTAGAATGGACAGAGGACCTGCCTTGAATTCAGTAGGATATGAGTTCCAACAGTGGCCCTGAAACCTAGTAGCTCTATGACTCCAGACTAGTCACATAACTTCCTAGTAGCCCTAGGCAACCCTCTAAGAATGTAACCTACTAGAGAATTGCCCATAAAAATGAGTGCAGGGAGTTTACATATCATGAGTTGGGAGTTATCGCCACTGAGATAATCATAATCCAAATCACAAGTCAAACCAAAAAGAAATCTAAACACTTGTTATATATGCCGGAGAACAGAATGAATACACAAATACATGTATACATGTGTTTACATACGTGCACAAGGCAAAATGAAAGAGTTCCTCATGAGTCTCAGCAATTTGGATACATAGCCCACTATCATAAGGAAAATGAAACAACCTCCATCTCCCTTTTATTATCATAACTGTCTAAATTATTCCTCAGAAGTCATTTAGATCACATTCCCTCTCCTATTTTGTAAATGAAGAAACTGAGGACCAAAGAGTGACTTGTTTGAGGTTATACAAGAAGTAAGCATCAGCAATGGCATTTGAACCCATGTCTTCTGATTTCAGAACCAGTAAGGGCTCTTTCCATTATATATCACAAATATATCCATTTGTCTCTAATACCTAATATTTTGAAAGAAGGCAGAGATAAAATATTTTATCTTATTTGTCTCTCCAAAAAAAAATTCACAAATTTTTCCTAAGTTACTCAATAACTGCTAACTTAAAATTTTGGATTGGATATACTTCCCACTCATACTTACATGGCCAAAGTGAAATAGAAATTTTCTATTTGAAATATACAATTTTCAGAGGCATTCTTCTACAACAATGAATCTTGCTTGGTAATTGAGAAGTTAAGAATGGAAGTAATACAAATGGACTCTCTAGAAAATCACTGTTCCTTTGGACGAGCACTAAGCACAAAACTGACTATTATTATGAATCTATACACCAATGTCCGCAAAATACATCGCACCTGAAGATTGACCTTAAAGCACTGAGCTTTTCCAGAGGCTACTCTGTTGGCACTCTTAGACAGGGGCCATGTCATGGACCAAGTCTCATCCCCCTTGAACATCTCTGCTTTGCCAAACATATCATTCATGTTTTGGTAGGACAGACCAGAGGGCATCATTGTTCACATTTGTCTCAAAGTACAACATAACATTTCCTCTACCTCCTTGTCTTTACAGGAGTATGACAAATCCTCTGGATGTAATATATGTGTATATATACATATGATATATGTATATATGTACATACACATATAATGTTCTGTGAATGCTCATTATGTATGATTTGATTAGATGCTATTAAAGTAGGAATTTTTATTTGTGTATCTTCTAAGGAACAATAAAATAAAGTAATGTTTCTCTTAGAAATGACACTTTCCTTTTCTCCTAAGCATAAAATAATCTAAAATAAATGATTGGCCTACTCTATTTAAATTCCATATGTGGCAAAGCCATATTTTTTTTTCCAGTAACATGGAAGCTGAAAACCATCCAGTGGATGTGCCTATGGCAGGCCTGAGAGGGAAATTCTACACTCATTTCAATTTACAGAGGCATTTCAAGTATAGATTTATAGCACCTTAACATCTAATCCATGAATTAAAGCATCAGGGCTTTGTTTTAAAGTAATTTTTGTCCTAAAACGTTTAGTAATATATTTATAATATATTCTGATTGCTTTCTTTTTGTGCTATTTCTTTTTTTATTTCCATATTCCCTTTTCTTACTTTAGACTAAAATACATGGACAGAGCAGCTTTGCCAAGATGTTTTCAGTACTGAGGAGGTAGAAAACTAGCAAAGAGAAAGGAAGGTAGATATAAAATAATACGTCTGTATCCTACAATGTAAACTGACAGGGGAGTTCATCATTTAGTGCATTTTTTTTAGTAAATATTGAATTCCTCTGTGAAATAATTTAACTCCAATCATTAGTCCCCAATTCCAAATTGGTGATATTCCAAATCAGTAATTTAGAACTTGGAACATCTATTTACACAGAAATGATTATGTAAATATTGGTTAGGTCTCAAGGATAGCCCAAAGTCTATTTATTGAACATATCTGGCTATTAATCTGCTACAATATAGGATAAATGAGCTTTCAGAGATCAATCTGGGATCCTAAACATTCTCTATGACCACATACCTATAAAAAAGTCATTCCACAGCACTGGTTAAAAGGAACTATAAATAGCAACATCACAAAAATTCTTCCAACCCTCCCCCCAACTCCACACTCCCTTCCCCGTTAGCCCCCGAGACACCTGGCTCTTCAACGATAGGTAAGAAAGTAGCATGATGGCTCAGAAAACACTTCATCTCTGGTAGAATGCACACCTGGCATAGTCTGGACTGGACATTCTTATATGGGGGCTGTTCATTTATTAGGGTGTACCTGCCTACCCTGAATGTCAATAAGAGCACAAAGCACTTGGCTTTCCTAGAGGGTCATACAACTTTGCCTTTAGCAATGTTAAAATCGAAATTCTTGTGCATGCTTTGATGCTGACATGCTGAAAGTTTTGGAGCAATTTCACACTTTGGCATTAAATTATAGGGAAATTATCAATTCATTTGGAATATAGTTTGTTTCATTTTAAGGATATGTAGCATGTGCAAAATAACTAAGCTATTAATTTCCTTTCATCCTATGAAGGTTAATTGTTTTAATCAGGACAATGATGCTATTCTGTACAATTTAGGATCAAGATATCATCATTACAACATATCATATGCCCAAATGAACTGAATTTTAATAGGTGTTTTTTGGGGTTAATCAATACTTTACATTTTTTCTAATTGTTGATTTCATTCTTTAATAGCAATCACAAACACAACAATTAAAGCAATCTATGTGATATATCCACACATCCCCCTGTAGAGATTAATTTCATTCTCATTGAAAGTCAATCCATTTTCATCTCTTTTTTTCCACCTCTGCAGAAGAGGTATGGAAGTTTTCCGGACTCTTTACATATTCAGCTACAATATGAATTAATATTCATAGCTTTAAAGAAGAGAGTAGTGGGCAAAATGTCATTTTTTTCCAACTACTATAACCCACTGCTGTTGCTTATATACAAGAAAATACTAGAGATCTATTCAGTAATACAATAATTTGTTATCACTGGGTAACTTCTAATGATAGATTTGCATAAATAATACGGGTCTATTTTTATGTAAATAGAACACTGTAGAGTATCTTCCAGTCTTTTTTCAGGATTGTTAAATTGAGAAGAGCATATTTGTCCTATTTTTATGTTAAAAAGTGAATGGACTGAAATGTTAAATGTGAATGTACATTTCTTATTGCAACTTTTATACTGAGTGTTTGCACTATTATAATTTCTGGACTCTAATTTAACAAAAATAAAGGAAAATCTGCTTGAGTAAAAACAGTTATTTTCTTTGGGGAAATAACAATTCTCATGGATTCCTCAGAATTTCTGAGCTGGTACAGGCCTTAGACACCATTTAGAGCAAAATTTCTTAACATTTCTTTTTGTCATTGATCCCTTTGGCAGTCTGCTAAAGACTATGCACTCCTTTTCAGAATGATGATTTTTAAATGCATAAAATAAAATACAAAGGATTACAAAGGAAGCCAATTATACTGAAATAATGGTTATCAAAATATTTTCTGCAATAAACAAGGTTATAGACACCAAGTTAATAGCCCCTTGTCTAGATTAATCTTTGCCTAAGTAAGATTTCCTTCCCTAATATCCTCAACAATTGATCATCCAGATTTGCTTAAATTTCTCCAGTGATGGAGCACTACATTCCATTTCTTACTGTTCTTTCATTTTCTGGACCCACTAATAAATACTTATTGAATTTCTTTTAAAAGAATTTTCTTGTTGTCCCTGTCTTTTACCATTCTCAGTAGATTGTATAAATAATGACAGAGCTTAGTGGAAAGAGGAATGGAGAGTCAGGTGTGGGTTTAAGTCACAAGTCTCCATCAACTTACTAAGTGATTTTAAACAATTCTGAAAAAGTAGAAATAAAAAGATGACAATATATAATATGTATTAATATTTGTTTGTTAGGATCAAATGAGATAATATTTTGTAATGATAAACTGCTATATAAAAGTAAGGCCCACAGTTTCTTTCCCTGATCAAATAATATCAAAGCTTCTCCCCATTTGTCCATAAAATAAAGTACACATGACTCATCCTAACATTCTCAGCAATACGGATCACACCTTATTTCAGATTATTTTACTTCACTAAATCTAAACTGTGTATATAGCTCATATCAATAGTTCATCCATTCTTGCTCTCTTTGTTCACCTAGATTCTTTCAAGATTCAGCTCAGATCTCTTGTTTATACATCCAGCTACTAATGCCTTCTCTGCTCAGATTACCTTCCACCTACTGCTATACATCTTATAAAGACCTAGTTATTTACACAATTTCTCTTTCATTAGAATAGGAGTTCTTTAATGAAAGGGACTTTTTTGTTTGGTTGGTTTTCACCCTTGTTTTTACTACCAGTTCAGCATGGGACTTGGCACACAGTAAGCAGTTAATAAATTCTATTGACTTTTGACTGGCCCTCTCAATTATATTATTGTGATAGCCTTTTAATTAGTCATCCTTCTTCGTAGTCCATCCCATCCTTCACCCCTTTGCCAGAGTGATATTGTTAATATACTGCCTTGATAAGGTCATTCTTCTTCCCCAAAATATTCAATGACTCCTAATTATTAAAGATTGAAAAATTACATTGAATTGAAAAATATAAATTTTTTGAAAGATTACAAACTTCTGATCATGGCATTCAAGGCCCTCCATAATATGACTCTAGCTTTTTTGTGTTCTCATAATATTTCTCATCATGTAATGATAATAATTCATATTTTATACTAAAGTTTATAAAGCATTTTTTTCTCAAAACAATACTGTCCAATCTGGAGTACCATTGTCTTTATTTTACAGTTTAATTATCCTCAGTTAACATATAAAGACAATAAAGTCTTAAAGATTCAATGACTTTTTCACAGCTATTAATTTCTAAAGACAGAATTAAACTCAGTTCTCCTGACTCCAAAGTTCTACCCTGTCTCTTTGATCAAGATAAAATGCTTGAATGATAAACTTCTCTACTGCCAATGTGATATTCACAGCACCTATAGTGGCCATGGGTACCCCAGCTACCAATTCCGAATCATGAGATACAACAGACTCCACATGGAAAACAGAAGCAGAACATTTATTCAGACACCAGAAAGCCAAATCCATCATAGTAACAAAAATCTATACAGAGTAACAATGCAGAAGGCAACACTATCCCCAGGCCTTTCCCTGCTAGATTTCCCACAAAGCAGCTCTGTTAAACAAATCACAAACAAGATCTCGCACTCACAATAGCCAGCTGCCTGCTTGCCTGCATCCTTCCTACCTCTGATTGCCCTCTAACTTCCTGTCAGCTCTGTTCCACTCCTTCCTGTTCCACCCGTTCAGCAAGCTCCTCCCACCACAGGCTCCATGTGACTCAGACTTCCATGTGATCTGTCTGGGTCACATGGGTCTATTAATGAATGGGAAAGATATTCCTATGAAAAGAGAAAATTACATTAACACTAAGCAAAAATACATTATCAATACAGTTTCCTCCAGGCATGAATGGTTCAAATTTAATGTGGGAAACCTCCAACTTTCTGAGTTATTGTTTCTATCCAGATAATCCAGGAACTTTAGTGTAGTAACCATTTATCTTCAAAAGCGATCAACAAATGTATTCGCATATACTCCTATAAACAAATGTATTCACAAGTTAAAAGGAAAGAGACAGAGAGACAGAGATAGAGATACATAAAGAGATGGAGACACAGAGACAGAGAAGAGGAAGACAGAGATAGAGACACAGACATACCAAAACAGACAGAGATGGACAAAGAGACACACAGAGAGAAGCAGAGACAGAGAAAGACAGAGACAAAGTCACAGATAGACAGACAGACTCAGGCCCCTTCCTTTGTGACTCGGTGAACTCTAGTTGCAGACCATGTTAATTAGAACTAAGGAACAGCCTTTCCCACCAAAATCCAAGAACTGATGATCTGATGGTGTTTCTTGGTGAGATTGTAGAATGGCTGGAGGGAATAGTGTATTTCCCCTCACTTGCCTTTAAAGAGGGATTATCTCAATGCTCCTATCTGGGTTAAGCTAGCGGACAATTTCCTCTCCTTTGGAGATAGATGAACTCAGTAAGAGATGCTGATTCTGCCTTCATAGCCAACAGCATGAGAATCTGGTTTCTTCCTGTCCAAATGAACTCTTACTCCCATTTTTCCCTGTCGTCTCATTGTTATCACTGTTTTTCCTCCTCTTGCATTTATATGAAAAAAACCCTCATCTGATATGTTTAATGTTTGGAGTGGGCAGAGATTTGGAGAGAGGTTTGTATCTCTGCAAATGGAAAAAAGACATACCTCTGCTTCAGTAAGAATGAAGTGTGAGGGGAAGGAAAAGCAGATGACTGCCTCTAGAGTCCCAAAAGTAATGAAGGCATATTAGAATGATACGCTAACAGGCAATTTCAAGTTTTCATAAACCGAAGAGCCTACAATCTCTACTGCATAATCCTACTATCTATAGTGTTCTCTCTCTCCTCTCTCTCTCTCTCTTCTCTCTCTCTCCTCTCTCTCTCTCTCTCTCTCGCTCTCTCTCTCTCTCTCTCTTTGTCTCTCTCTCTCTTAATCTCTCTCTCAATCTCTCTCTCTCTCTGTCTCTCTGTCTCTGTCTCTTTCTTTGTCTCTCTCAATCTCTCTCTCTCTCTCTCTCTCTCTCTCTCTCTCTCTCTCTCTCTCTCTCTCTCTCTCTCTCTCTCCTTTCTCTCTCTCTCTCTCTCCCCCCTCTAACTTGAGAGACCTATGAGATAGCCTCTAAATAATAATACAAAGAAATGAAGAAATAACAGAGTTGGTATTTGTTGTTAAATCACTTCCATCATGTCCAACTCTTCATGACTCTATCTGGGGTTTTCTTGGCAAAGAGACTGTAGTGGTTTGCCATGACCTTCTCTGGCTCATTTTATAGATGAGGAAACTAAACGAAGCAGTGACTTGTCCATGTGACTTGTCCAGGATCACATGGCTAGGAAGTGTCTGAGGCTGGATTTGTATTCAGAAGATGAATCTTCCTGATTTCAGGGGCTGTTCATAGCCCCACTGAGCGAGCTGCCCTACAATTGGCTATTACGTATTCATAAAAAGTAGTAGTAATGAATATCGGAATCCAGACTTTGATTTTACCCTCCTACAAATTTCTAATCTTGTCTTCTACCTTCTTAGATCCTCAACCCTGCTTTCTTTTTCTGTCCCTCACCCTCTTTCTGTTTTTTCCTTCATCTTCCTCCTCCTTAATTTAATTGGTTTCTTCTCTCCTGAATTTCCTCTCACACTCCTTAAACTTCCCTACTTGCAGTATGGAAATAAAGAACATTTTTTAATTTGTTTAATTAATGTTTATTTTTTTTTAATTTTCCAGAATTTTTGGATATAACTTTATGATCCTTTTCTTAGTGTTTTTAATTTTTGCAGATGATTTGAATATTTTATGATTTTCTAAGGAAAATAAATAACTACCTAAAATTGTGTTTTACTTTTTTCTAGATCATTGATTGTTTTTTTTTTCTCCTTGTGATTTTAGAAATTTGACTAGGTTTCATTAATTTCCTGTTCATCATATTTAATGTAATTTCATGACTTTCCATTAGTGTAAACCATTTTAAGTAATAAAAATAATAAAGCAAATGTAGATATACAAGCCAAAATCACAATCCTGGAAAGGAGAAGATGAAAAGGTTCTTTGTTTTGTTTCTCAGGCTATACTTTATCATTCCTTGTAAGACATGCAGCTGATTCTTTACTCCCTACTCTTTGGCCATTTCCTTCTCAGCTCTTGTAAATGCCTTGTCCTGTCGTGTGTACCCTTCCCTTCCCTCTTAACACTTCCTAACCTTCCAGGGCATCCACTGGTTCTAAACGTAGGCACCATCTCCAGCCACTCAAACTCCATAATCATCAGCTTGCATGTGTCCATGCATTGTCTAGCCCTTTCTTGCCATAGTCAGCTGCCTTACAGGTTGGATCACCTCAACCCCTATGCTGAACCTCTTTGGACAATAATTATCTATTTGAACTCATTCCTTAACGATTAACATACTCACATCCCATTAGTCACCTCATCTTATCTATTATTATTCAAATTCCTTTCTTGCACCCTCCCCCCAATTCCCTGATTCATATCACTGTCAACCCCATTCTACCAATGTCCTGCTCTTAAGGTACCTAATCTATCCATTGTGCTCTCTGGGATGTCTATTCCATAGGTAACAAACCAGCTTTCATTTTAAAACTTTTTCTTTCCCGCTCCTTCTTTCCTCTTGTTCTCACTGCGATCTGGCTCCCTTCTGATGACACTAGTTCCCTGACCACCCTTTCCAGCACTGATTGCTCTTTCACTTATATCCCCAGGTCAGTTGTAGTGGTGGAGGAATTGGAATAGTCCTTGCTCCGCATTGCCACTTTCAGGCTCCTGCTATACCATCATTGCTCAGTAATCACTCTTTCTTTGACATTCATACAATCTATATTTATCACTGAATCAAGATTCTGGTGGCTGTTCTCTAATGACCTCCAGAATATTCCCCATTCATTATTGCTAGTTATTGTTTCACATCACTACTTACTTTTATAGCTAAACTCCTTGAGAAAGCTATAATGAATGGTTCCACTTCCTTTCTTCTCATTAGCTTCCTAATTCTCTGCTATCTGGTTTCTGTCTTCATCTTTCAACTGAAATTGCTATCTCCAAAGTTACCAGTTTCTTAGTAATCAGATCTAATGGTTTTTTTCTGAAACTTCATCATTCTTGACCTTTCGGCTGTTATTGACATTATCACCCTCTTCTCTTTAATATTCTCTTCTCTCTTAGTTTTTGAGATTTTTTTTTTCTTCTGGTTCTTCTCTTATATGCCTGAACTCTAAGGTTCCTTCCATCTCAAAATCTATGATTATGTGAATTGAGTTGTATTTTGATCAAAATTCTCACCTAGCAGCACTACCCCAAGGTGATCTGACGAGAGAGAAAAGAACCTACACACTCCAAATATTTACAGCAGTTCTCTCTGAGGTGCAAAGAACTGGAAACTGAGAGGATGCTCATCAACTGGGAAAGACGGAACAAACTGCAGCATATGACTTCAACAGAGCAACCCACGGGGCAGGCCAGTCCCAGAAAAACATGGAAAGACCCTATATGTTGTAAAATATTTGTAGCAACTCTTTTTGCAAAGAACTGGAAGTTGTGAGGATGCTGTCAAATGAGGAATTTCTGAAAAAGTTGTGGTTTATGATTGGGATGGAACTTCTGTGCTCTAAGAAATGATGAACTTGATAATCTTAGAAAAACATGGATAGACTTGTATGAAATAAAGAAGAGTGAAATGAACAGAATTTTGAGAATGTGGTATGCAGTAACAGCAATGTTGTTTTAAGAACAACTTTGAATGACTCAGTCATCTTGACTATTATAAATACCCAAATTGACTGCAAAGGACATATGAAGGAAGCCTCTATCTGCATCCAGAGAAAGAAGTGATAAATACAAGTATGTATAGAATGATTTTACATATATATATATATATATATATGTATATGTATACACATATATATATATATATATATGTATATGTATACACACACACACACAAAGAGAGAAATAAATATACACAGAGATAGAGAGATATGTAGGTATCTATATCTCCTTATCTACACATACATACATACACACACACACACACACACAACTATTTGTGTCTAAAAGTAGCTATCTCTAGGGTGGGGGGAGGGCAGAAAAAAAGGAAAAAATAGAAATTTACATAACTTTATTATATATTTTAAAAGGAGTACCAAGTTGCACACAATAGATTTGCAGTTTCATATACAGTCTTCTTTTTTTATTATACTATGTTATGGAAATGCTTGTTTTCTTCCAAAAATAAAAAAATTTTTTAAAAGAAATTCTTGGGGGAGGAGCCAAGATGGCAGAGTAGAAAGATGCACATATGCTAGCTCCTAAACCACAGCTCATAAAATACCTGTAAAGAAGAACTCCCAACAAATTCTGGAGCAGCAGAAGCCACAGAACAACAGAGCAGAGGAGATTTCTTTTCCAAACAGACCTGAAAAACTGACACAAGAGATCCGTTGTGCACCAGACCCAGAGCAGAGCCCAGCCCTGCCTTGGGTGTGCAGCACCGAGAGGAGCAGATCTGAGCAGGCTTCAGGGACAGAATCTCCAGCAGCAGCACAGGTCCCTCCACCCACAGGTGCCAAAGGTCAGTGAGAGGGCCTTTTTGGCTGGCCAAGAGGGGAGTGGGGTGTCCCCATAACTCAGGCCCCCTCGGGAGGCAGCAGCAAAGGCAGCAGCTGACAGGGGCTCCCAAAGCAGGCAGGAGCTCAGATCCATTGTTGAAGGTCTCTGAATAAACCCCATGAGGGAACTAAGCCCCGTGTGGTGGCCCTGCCCCCACCTGAGCACCTGAACTTAATCTCACACTGAATAGCAGCCCTGCCCCCACCCAAAGCCCTGAGGCTGGGAAGCAGCATTTGAATCTCATCCCCCAAGCACTTGCTGGGCAGATCTGGAAGCAAGGTGGGTGTGGAGAGAAAACTCAGAAGTCAAGTAACTGACTGGGAAAATGCCCAGAAAACGGGGGAAAAATAAGACCATGGGAGGTTACTTTCTTGGGGAACAGATATCTCCTCCCATCCTTTCAGATGAGGAAGAACAATGCTAACCATCAGGGAAAGACATAGAAGTCAAGACTTCTGCATCCCAAACATCCAAAATAAATATTCAACGGGCTCAGGCCATGGAAGAGCTCAAAAAGGATTTTGAAAATCAAGTTAGAGAGGTGGAGGAAAAACTGGGAAGAGAAGTGAGAGAGATGCAAGAAAAGCATGAAAAGCAGGTCAACACCTTGCTTAAGGAGACCCAAAAAAATGCTGAAGAATGTAACACCTTGAAAAATAGGCTAACTCAATTGGCAAAAGAGATTCAAAAAGCCAATGAGAAGAAGAATGCTTTCAAAAGCAGAATTAGCCAAATGGAAAAGGAGGTTCAAAAGCTCACTGAAGAAAATAGTTCTTTCAAAATTAGAATGGAACAGATGGAGGCTAATGACTTTATGAGAAACCAAGAAAACACAAAACAAAACAAAGAGAATGAAAAAATGGAAGATAATGTGAAATATCTCATTGGAAAAACAACTGGCCTGGAAAATAGATCCAGGAGAGACAATTTAAAAATTATGGGACTACCTGAAAGCCATGGTCAAAAAAAGAGCCTAGACATCATCTTTCATGAAATTATCAAGGAAAACTGCCCTGATATTCTAGAACCAGAGGGCAAAATAAGTATTCAAGGAATCCACTGATCACCGCCTGAAAGAGATCTAATAAGAGAAACTCCTAGGAACATTGTGGCCAAATTCCAGAGTTCCCTGGTCAAAGAGAAAATATTGCAAGCAGCTAGAAAGAAACAATTCAAGTATTGTGGAAATACAATCCAGATAACACAAGACCTAGCAGCTTCTACATTAAGGGATCAAAGGGTGTAGAATATGATATTCCAGAAGTCAAAGGAACTAGGACTAAAACCAAGAATCACCTACCCAGCAAAACTGAATATAATACTTCAGGGGAAAAAATGGTTTTTCAATGAAATTGAAGACTTTCAAGCATTCTTGATGAAAAGACCAGAGCTGAAAAGAAAATTTGACTTTCAAACACAAGAATGAAGAGAAACATGAAAAGGTAAACAGCAAAGAGAAGTTATAAGGGACTTACTAAAGTTGAACTGTTTACATTCCTACATGGAAAGACAATATTTATAACTCTTGAAACTTTTCAGTATCTAGGTAGTTGGTGGGATTACACACTCACACACATGCACACACACACAGAGACAGAGAGCACAGAGTGAATTGAATAGAATGGGATCATATCTTAAAAAATGAAATTAAGTGGTGAGAGAGAAATATATTGGGAGAAGAAAGGGAGAAATGGAATGGGGCAAATTATCTCTCATAAAAGAGGCAAGCAAAAGACTTTTTAATGGAGGGAAAAAGAGGGGAGATGAGAGAAAAACACGAAGTTTACTCTCATCACATTCGACTAAAGGAAGGAATAAAATGCACACTCATTTTGGTATGAAAACCTATCTCACAATACAGGAAAGTGGGGGAGAAGTGGATAAGCAGGGTGGGGAGGATGATGGAAGGGAGGGCAATGGGAGGAGGGAGCAATTTGAAGTCAACACTCTTAGGGAGGGACAGGATCAAAAGAGAGAATAGAAGCAATGGGGGCAGGATAGGATGGAGGGAAATATAGTTAGTCATATACAACACAACTATCATGGAAGTCATTTGCAAAACTACAGAGATATGGCCTATATCGAATTGCTTGCCTTCCCAAAGGGAATGGGTGGGAAGGGAGGAATGAAGAGAAGTTGGAACTCAAAGTTTTAGGAACAACTGTCAAGTACTGTTCTTGCTACTAGGAAATAAGAAATACAGGTAAAGGGGTATAGAAAGTTATCTGGCCCTACAGGACAAAAGAGAAAATGGGGACAAGGGAACAGAGGGATAATAGAAGAGAGGGCAGATTGGTGATAGGGGTTATCAGAATATTCTGTGTTTTGGGGTAGGGGGAGGGGACAAATGGGGAGAAAATTTGGAACCCACAATTTTGTGGAAATGAATGTTAAAAGTTAAATAAATAAATTTTAAAAAAGAAGAAAAAAAAATTCTTACCTAATATAGTTCTTGACACAAACAGATGTTTAATAGATATTGGTTGATTTGACTTGATTTAACAGTTCAAGAGTACCTTCTGTTATCATTATCTTTATGTGTATCTGTGGAAATTGCAGAGTAGTGGAGTTTGCTCACAGCTAGAGTAAGTATTGTTTCGGGTTTCATTGAACTCAGAATCTACTGAATAGTGAATGTAAAATAGGAAATATATATATATTTTTAAAAAAAAAAAAATCAAAAGTCCCCCCCTTCTAAACTGAAAGATAAAAGATGGTAGTTTGATTCAGAAGGGCATGTGGAAAGAATGGTCTGATCAAACAAATCACAACCCAACAATTCCAGAAGGAAATGCACAAACATTTATGTAGCACCTACTATGTGCCAGGCACTATGTTGAGTACTTTATAAATATTATTTCATTTGATCCTCACAGTTCTTGGAGGAGGTGCTATTCTAACCTATTCTAACTTATATTTTATAGGTAAAGAAACTGGGGTAATTAGAGATAAGTGATTTGCCCAGGGTGACATAGCGTGTGAGTCTGGATTTGAAGTCAAGTATTCCTGACTGCAGACTCAGTGCTCTATCCACAGTACCACCTAGCTGGAGAAGAAAAAAGAAAGAAAGGAAGGAAGGAAGGAAAGAAGGAAGGAAGGAAGGAAGGAAGAGAAAAAGTTAGAAAAGGAAAAAAGAAAGAGTATGAAAGAAAAATAGGAAGGGAAAGAAAGAATGAAAGTAAGAAATAAAGAAAGAGAAGGAAAGAAAAAGAAAGGAAGGAAGGAAGGAAGAAAGGAAGGAAGGAAGGAAGGAAGGAAAGAAGGAAGGAAGGAAGGAAGAAAGAAAGAAAGAAAGAAAGAAAGAAAGAAAGAAAGAAAGAAAGAAAGAAAGAAAGAAAGAAAGGAAGGAAGGAAGGAAGGAAGGAAGGAAGGAAGGAAGGAAGGAAGGAAGGAAGGAAGGAAGGAAGGAAGGAAGAAAGAAAGAAAGAAAGAAAGAAAGAAAGAAAGAAAGAAAGAAAGAAAGAAAGAAAGAAAGAAAGAAAGAAAGAAAAGGGAGGGAGGAAAGACAAACAAAGAGAGAGGGAGAGGAGGGAGGAGAGAATGAAAAGGGAAGAAGGGAGAGAGGTGTAGCAGCATGCATCCTGACACACATCCAGGATGACCTGCTGGCACAGGTCCTTTGACTACCATCTTTTTTGCTTTTCTAAGGAAAGCAACTTTAAAGGGAGTCAACAATCTACTTTAATTACATTCACCAACACAGAAAATGCAAGCAGAGAAATAAAGACCAACAGATAGGACTTCTAACTCTCTGATCATAAGCAATACATACATCACAGATCAACAGTCTGACCATTACATAAATGGTTGGTTGGTCATTGTCCTTCATCTTTGAAGAGGATCAAAATGACATCACCATGGTAAAGTGAAATTTCAGTGTGTTTGACTGTGGTTCATCAGACCAAGATGAGCTTGGAATGCTCTACCAAGGTTGGGCACAGATAGTCTATATGACTATTTGGGGTGGATATCTCAAATCTGCACATCCTACATTTACTTTGTGCTGTCTCAATTCTGCTTTGCTCAAAAAGCACAGCACCCTTTCTGATGTGGGCACACCATGCTGAGCAGTCCTGTGCCAGTGTCTCCCATGTTGCACAGTCAAATCCAAAGTTCTTGAGAGAGACCTTGACAGTGTCCTTGTATCGCTTCTTCTGGCCATCATGTGATTGGCTGCTCCATGTGAGATCGCCATAAAATAGCCTTTTTGGCAAGCATACATTTTGCACTTGGACAATGTGGCCAGCCTATAAGAGTTGTGTTCTCTGAAGCATAGTTTGAATAGTTGGCAGTTCAACTCGAGCAAGGACTTCAGTGTCTGGTACCTTATACTGCCAGGTGATCCTCAAAATCTTCCTAAGACAGTTCAAATGGAAGTGATTCAGTTCCTTGGTATGGCGCTGGTAAACTGTCCATGTTTCACAAGCAAATAACAATGAGATCAGCACAATGGCTCAGTAGACCTTCAGTTAGTCAGTCTAATACCTTTTCCCTCCCAAACCTTTCTTTGGAGCTTCCCAAACACTGAGCTAGCTTTGGCAATGTGTGCATCAACCTCATTGTCAATGTGTACATCCCTAGAAAGTACACTACCAAGGTAAGTGAACTTATCCACATCATTCAAAACTTCTCCATTTGTTGTAACTGATGGTTCCACGTATGCATGGTGGTGGCTGATGGAGCACCTGTGTTTTCTTGGTATTAATTATTAGGTCAAAATTAGCACAGGCCGCAGAGAATTGATCCATACTTTGTTGCATCTCAGCTTCAGAGGCTGCATTGAGTGCAAAATCATCTGCAAACAGAAAATCATGCACCAACACTCTTTCCACTTTGGTCTTGGCTTGTAGCCTTTTCAAATTGAAGAACCTACCATCAGTAGGGTAGTTGACCTTGATGCCTTGTTCATCCTCATTGAAAGCATTTGTCAACATGACTGAAAACATCATGCTAAAAAGCATTGGAGCAAACACACAGCCCTATTTCACTCCATTGGTGATTGGGAAAGCACGAGAGCATTGCCCATTATCCAGAACCTGGGGAACATGCCATCATGAAATTGACATACGTATTGATGAACTTCTGCAGGCAACCAAATTTTGACATTATTTTTCATAAACCCTCATGAATAACGGTGTCAAAGACCTTGGTCAGATCTACAAATGCTATGTACGGACCTCTGTTCTACTCCTTCTTACTGAGCCAGGAATCCTGCATCTCTCTGAGCTTTACTTATACTTTGCTTTTGATGGAATTGAATGCTGCCTTCTTAGAGGTGGATAAACTATCATGCTCATATATCCTGTGGAGTACTAATTTTTCATTTAGCAGCTTCTGAATTTCCTCATCATTTTCATAAAACCAGTCTTGGGGTTTGCAAGTGTTCTAACCCAGATGAGCAAATGCAGTGCTGTACACCAAATCTCTGAAAACTGCCACACCTTTTCTGCTCCACTGTTGCCAACTGTGTGTTGACTCAACTTTCCCTCCATGTTACCAATAAACTGTTCAAGCTCAGAGAAAAGCTCTTATTTGTTGACATTAATTCTTCTGGTAGTCATTTTGCCTTGAGGGTGACATTTTTGATGAATGTGAATATTTAGCTTGGAAAGGATAAGTCTATGATCAGTCCAGCACTCTGCACCACACATTGCCTTTGTCACTCTTACATCTTGTCTGTCTTTTTTCCTTACAATCACATAATCTATTACATACCAATGTTTGCTGCGAGGGTTCACCCATGAAGTTTTATTTTGTTTAGGTAAATGGAAGACAGTGTTGGTGATGAGAAGATCATGCGATGCACAAGTCTTCAGCAGTAAATGACCATTGCTGTTGCTGTTTCCAACTCCATTCCTCCTTAAGACTCCCTGCCAAGAATGGTAGTCTGAGTCTACTCTAGCATTATAGTCACCCAGAATTATAAATTTGTCCTCTTTAGGTACATTGACAATAAGGGTCTCTAGGTCTTCATAAAATTTTTCTTTGACTTCACCAGGGTTTGTCATGGTGGGAGCATAGGCACTGATGATGATGGCATGGCTTTTTTCTGCGAGTGACAATCACATTGTCATGAGTCTGCCATTTTGTACATTTCTTTGTATTTTGACCTCATAGTGGGATTCCCCTCCTGATGCAGTAATCAGGTCAGGTTTGGGTAAGCAGACAACGTTTAGGACACCTTTTCTAGCCCCCTTCCTCACACCAGAAGGTGAGTAGTGCGATCCTTAAAAGGTTTCTCAGACACCCAAGGGGCTGTCGAGTTCCACTGCTGCTTCCAGTGAGAAACGATGTTATGGCCTGGGCCGCCTGTGTACAGGGTTGTGTGGGTACAATGTATCCACACCTGCTACTTCATTACTTGCCTATCACCACAGGACTTTGAGACATAATAGTGAAATAGTATGGGTAATGTCTTTTGATTTGTATGTAAATTGGATTTAAGTGAGGCAGAGTTGCACAAAGTTGTCAGCCTCACTCTCTCCTCCAGAGTCATCATAGCTCAGTGGCAGGACACAGTCAAGATGGCTGGCAATGATTCAGGATGTAGTGGATGACCTTGGCGTCTTTGGTGTCTAACTAAGCTCTAAGTACTCCACATCGCCTGCTTCATCTGCCTTTATGGCCGTTGGAACAAATTGCTCTCATCCACCTATTCTACCAGAGGAAGTCTTCACATGCTTGGGGTAGACACCCCTCTAATTCACTAATGGGTTTGAGATCCCATTAGTGATAGCCTGTCTTCCAAAATGGTTTTACCAGGGTACTGCCTCTGTGCATGCTGCAGCTTCTTGGAATCACAGGTGAGAATTAGGAGGAATAGGTGGACAACAAAGATGGCAAGAGCCCTGAAAAGGGCTCCATAGCCATCACACCAAAGGTACTTTTACTCCCTGAACATACCCTACATCCCATTACGTAAATACATAATTGCCAGAGAGAGAAGTATCAACATTTGGGTTTTCAAAACCTGGAGGCTCCTTAATGGCTACCCAGAGTCTCATCTGGAACATGAATCTTCTTCCAAAGAGTTAGCCCCCAAAGAAAAACCTCACTTCAGAATATATATACACTTTTCAGAGCCAGAGAGCATCACAACCCTTGTGACCCAGGGCCTCATTAGCAATTAACACAAGATGTGGGCCGTCCTACAAAACAAGCCTCCTCTAATCAAGCTTGCCTTACTGGGCTCCACCTGAGGCCCATTAATGGGTGAGGAAGATCTTTTAACTCCCATTAACAGGACATTAACATTATAGAAAGGAGGGAAGAAAAAGGGAAAGAAGAAATAAAGAAGTAATGACAGGAGAAAGGGAATCCATATGGAAAATATACATACATACTCATATATTCATATACATATATATGTAAATATATTGCCCTGATCATGATCTACAGCTAAATGGGAAACCTATTAACTGTGTCTATCTGTCCCCATCTGTGTTGGAGAGACCAGGCAAGATGAGCCTAGCTTTGAATAGGTAGAGAAAATGGCCCCTGGATCATATTTGGGAAATTGTTTAGCACTTTCAATGACCTCAACCTCCTCCCTTAAACAAAAACTCAACTCTTTACCACCAGTACTCTCCAAGGGATTCTTTGCAACACCATGATGTTCAAAGAATTAAAATTTGGGCAATTTAAAGGGAAATTTATATTGGGCATAAGTAGGTTGAGCATGATACAAATGATGACATGCTCAAGAAGTGCCATTGAAAACGTTATCCAAAAAAAAAACAATTGGCCAAGAAAGTGGTCAGACTGGATTTTCCAATGCATTGGATGCTTTCTTCTATTTCTTTTAACATTCCATGGGGCTCTCTCTATGGTGTCTTTTGAATGAACAAGAAGAAATATTGCTTCTACCTATGTGAGAAAGAGGTACTGACAGCCATGATCAGTGTTGGCTACTTTATCTCTCCACCCAGGACACTGTGTGGCCATTAATGAATGGAGCCTGTTTCTTCTGTCCCTACTGATTACTTCCTAATCTTAGGTGATGGAACATCTTAGATTACAACCTTGTAAACCTCACATAGTTGGAAAAGTCACAAGATGTTTAGAAATTAGAGACCCTAGAAAGGTTTACCAGTAACCACAGTAGCTGAGCCTGATAAGGAGCCAGCCTTCCAGAGTGCCCTATAGCACTGCAGTAAATTGTTTGCACAATCCAGACACCATATCGAACTAGCAAGGAATAACCTGCCCATCAACTATACCACAGTCAGAAGTGAACCTGGTGGAGGAATGCCTTGGAGCAACTACTAATTTTGAACCCATTCTCCCCAGGGGCTGAATGGGAGTGTGTGGTGGGGTGGGAGGAAGTGTGTTTGTAGAAAGGAGATGCTTTTGTACTTCTCTACTAACTATACTTTCTCAGCAAATTTCCTGGGTACCAGTGCAATCTTCATATTGTTTTTTCTTTTATCTAGCACTTTTTTTCTACATGATCAACAGACTTGTTTCCAGTCAAATCTGTCCTGGCAGCATTTTTTATGCTTCTCTGTTTGCATGGCATAGTTTGGAATATACTACAGTCTGATTATCTCCCAGATGTCTTTCTATAGTCTTCTGGGCAACCTCAAATTAGGATTTTTCATAAGATATATTATTCCATATTTTGTGGCCACGTAGCTTCTATGGGAAAAATCCTTCAATGGGGCTTCTATTAAGGTTGGTTAGACTACATTTCTTAAAAGCCAAGCTATTCTTCAAGTATGTTTAGATGAATGAAAAAGCACAAGGATCTTCTTGATTCTATAAAAATAACCAACCAGCAAGTAGTAACTTCATGAATTGTAATAAGGCTTAGCTAAAGCTTTCAGTCTACCTGGCACAAAAGAAATGAATGAAATATGCCATGAGAAAAGGGGCCTCTGGTGTTTTGTTAGTAGATTAATAGATTTTTGTCCAGACTCTGCCAATTACTTGAATGTTCCAGGAACAAGTAAGTAATCAAGTTGAGGAGGGGGCAGAGGAGGGCAGGGGGCATATCCATTCAAATGATGTCTTAACTGAATTCATTGTCCCTAGAACTGGTCAATTGCTTTGGTAGGGAGAGAAAATAAAAGCAATCCTCATTACCAGGATGGAAGTGAATTAGATTCGCTCTCTTTCCAAGATGTGTGGATCATTATGTGACTTTTAAAGCCCCAGGAATGTAGCATGCTTGAGTAATTACATCAATGGCTATGTGCATAAACTCCAGGTACCAAGAGCCCTGTTCAAATCCCATGCCTGTCAGAGATGAATGCCACACACAGAGGAGTCTATACAAGCACTGTGTGTGTATTCAGCTGGCCTCCAATGCAACTTCTACACAGCTGCTGTGCAGGAAGACATTCAGTTGCTCTTTGCTCAAGTCAGTTAACCATCAGCAAGTTTCTTTCTCTGTCACATGCTGGGTCTTATTCATTCCCCTTGTTCTGTGGTGTCTCTCTAATTAGGTTGGCAGGGTTATTGTGGGGAGCAGGAGCTACCAATACCGAAGTTCAACAAACATAGTAACCATAGAGACTGAGCCAGGAAGGGCTTAGGAGGCAATGATGTTTGCATGACCTTTGCCAACTCTAGGAGCATGACTTGATTTCTGCCAAATAACTGTCACCACTCAAAGTGTCCCTGATCAGTTAAATGATGGAGTGGTTTTGCTGAAAGCAGCTCAGAACATGCAGTTCTAAAAAATTTTGGCAGAATCAGAGATCTCCAGTCACTGAAGCCAAATGGCCAATGGATATTCAAAGCTATTGGTGGTGCTATCCACATCTATTTAAGGAAGAGCCTCTAAACCCATCAATGTTGTTTCTATAGAATGATTTAAAGAAAAGAATGTGAATGGTCAAGACAGAGGACAAATCCCTGGGAACAAAATCCCTTTTCTTCCCAGGGAAGCCTTCTTTTTTTTCTTAAACCTGTAGCAAGGCATTACTCCACATCAGTTAACAGCATTTCTTGTAAACTGAAGGCAATGTGAGATATAGCCTTCTCAGCAGGAAGATCTAAGTCCAGATCCTTCCTCAGAAACTTACTAGCACTGTGATCCTGGGCAAATCCTTTTAACTTCCCTGAACCTCAGAGTCATCATCTGTGAAAAGGAGGGTATAGCAACAATTATTTCATAGGGTCATTGTAAACATTAAATCAAATCATGTAATTAACAAAGAGCTTTATAAAAAAAAGACTAATGTCATTATTTTCTTCTATATCATGACTCCCCTACTCCAAGATACTATTGGAACTGGATCAGTAATTTCATTGTATAGGCAAGTTTTTTTTTTCCTTTATATAACTCTTTTTTTATTATTATTATTAAACTTTTAACATTTATTTTCACACATTTTTGGGTTACAAATTTTCTCCCCTTTTTTCCCCTCTCCCCCCAGACCCAAGCTTTCTAATTGCCCCTGTGACCTATCTTCTCTCTCCTCTATCCTCCCTCCCTGCCCTTGTCTCCGTCTTCTCTTTTGTCCTGTAGGGCCGAATAGCTTTCTTGACCCCTTAACCTGTATTTCTTGTTACCCAGTGGTAATAACATTACATTTGGTCCTAACACTTTGAGTTCCAACTTCTTTGGCTCCCTCCCTCTCTACCCCTTCCCCTTGGAAGACAGGCAGTTCAATATAGGCCATATCTGTTTAGTTTTGCAAATGATTTCCATACTAGTTGTGTTGTATAGGACTAACTATATTTTCCCCCATCCTGTCCTGTCCCCCATTACTTCTATTTTCTTATGGTCCTTTCCCTCCCCATGAGTGTCGACCTCGTATTGCATTCTCCTCCCCCTGCCCTCCCCTCTATCCTCCCCCCCATCCTGCTTGTGCCCCTGTCCCCCACTTTCCTGTATTATGAGATAGGTTTTCCTATCAAAATGAGTGTGCATTATATTCTTTCCTTTAGTGGAATGTGATGAGAGTAGACCTCATGTTTTTCTCTTGCCTCCCCTCTTTATCCCACCACTAAGAAGTCTTTTGCTTGCCTCTTTTATGAGAGATAATTTGCTCCATATAACTTCTCCCTTTCTCCTCCCAATATTTCTCTCTCACTGCTTGATTTCATTTTTTGTTTTTTAGTATGTGATCCCATCCTCTTCAATTCACTCTGTGCACTCTGTCTCTATGTATGTGTGCGTGTGTGCATGTGTGTGTGTGTGTGTACTCCCACCCAGTGCCCAGATACTGAAATGTTTCGAGTTATAAATATTGTCTTTCCATGTAGGAATGTAAACAGTTCAACTTTAGTAAGTCCCTTATGATTTCTCTTTGCTGTTTGCCTTTTCATGGTTCTCTTCATTCTTGTGTTAAAAAGTCAAATTTTCTTTCCAGTTCTGGTCTTTTCATCAGGAAAATTTGAAAGTCTTCTATTTCATTGAAAGACCATTTTTTTTCCTGAAGTATTATACTCAGTTTTGCTGGGTAGGTGATTCTTGGCTTCAGTCCTATTTCCTTTGACTTCTGGAATATCCTATTCCATTCCCTTCTGTCCCTCAATGTAGAAGGTGCCAGATCTTGTACTATCCTGATTGTATTTCCACAATACTTGAATTGTTTCTTTCTAGCTGCTTGCAATATTTTCTCTTTCACCTGGGAATTCTGGAATTTGGCCACAATGCTCCTAGGAGTTTCTCTTTTTGGATCTCTTTCATGCGGTGTTCTGCGGATTCCTTGAATATTTATTTTGCCTTCTGGTTCTAGAATCTCAGGGCAGTTTTCCTTGATAATTTCATGGAAGATGATGTCTAGGCTCTTCTTTTGATCATGGTTTTCAGGTAGTCCCAGAATTTTTACATTGTCCCTCCTGATTCTATTTTCCAGGTCAGTTGTTTTTCCAATAAGATATTTCACCTTATCTTCCATTTTTCGAATCTGCGCGGTGTGTTCTGAGATATCTGTCTTTCTCGAAAAGTCCAAAGCGTCCATCTGTATCATTCTAGATTTGAAAGATCTATTTTCTTCAGTGAGCTTTTGAATCTCCTTTTCCATTTGGTTAATTCTGCTTTTGAAAGCATTCTTCTCCTCATTGGCCTCTTGCACCTCCCTTGCCAGCTGAGTTAGGCTAGTTCTCAAGGTGCCAATTTCTTCAAGATTTTTTTGGTTCTCCTTTAGCAGGGAGTTGATCTGTTTTTCATGCTTCTCCCTCATCCCTCTCATTTCCCTTTCCAGTCTTTCCTCCACCTCTCTAACTTGATTTTCAAAATTCCTCTTGAGCTCTTCCATGGCCCGAGCCCATTGGGTGGGCTGGGACACATAATCCTCGATTTCTGTGTCTTTGCCTGATGGCAAGCATTGTTCCTCCCCATCAGAAAGGAGGGGAGGAAGTGTTTTTTTCTCTCCGATAAAGTACCCTTCAATAGTTTTATTTCTTTTCCCTTTTCTTGGCATATTCTCCACCTAGTGGCCTGAACTCTGAATGTTCTCCTCACACCCACCTTGCCTCCTGGTCCTCCCAGCCAGCATTTGGGGACTGAGATTCAAATGCTGCTTCCCGCCTTAGGATTTTTGGCGGGGGCAGGGCTGTTATTCAGTGTTAAATTAAGTTCAGGTGCTGAGGTTAGGGGCAGGGCCGCCTCTCTGGCTCAATTCCCTCAGGCGGTTTATGCACAGACCTTCCACAATGGATCCAGGCTCCCGCCCGCTTGGGGATCCGCCGTCCGTAGCCGCCTCTCAGTTCCCCACCTCCCGGGGGGGCCCGAGCCATGGGGGCACCTCACTCCCCTCTCAACCCGCCAAAGAGACTCTCTCACCTACCCCTGTCAGTCACCTGTTGGTGGGGGCGCCCGTGCCGCTGCTGAAGATCCCGCCTCCGGAGCCCTCTTAGAACTGTGCCTCTCAGAGCCGCGGCTGCCGCCCCTGCAGGTCCGGGCTGGGGGCCTCGTCTGCAGCGCGACGGACCTTTTGCGAGAGGTTTGCAGGTCCCTCTGTGGGTGGGGGGACCCTTGTGGCCGCTGGAGATCCCGTCTCGCAGCCCTCTCGGATCTTCTTCCCACGTTGTCGCTGCCACGGTAGGGCTGCTCTCTGCTTCTCGCCCCGGCTCCCAGTCCACGGCGCGAAGGATCCCCCGCGAGAGGTTTGCAGGTCTCTCCAGAACAGAAATCTCCCTCACTCCAATATTCCGTGGTCTCTGGGTGCAGAATTCGCCCTGGGTTAGTCCCCTCTGCCGTTCTGTGTTTTGTGGGTTCGGAGCTATGTGTATGTGCGTCTTTCTACTTTGCCATCTTGGCTCCGCCCCCCTATAGGCAAGTTTTAAATGAGGAAACTCCTTCTACCAATGCAAGTCAACACATTATCTGAAACATAGTTTTAGAGTTGCCTAGACCAGTAGTGTCAAATTGAAATAGAAACAGAGACCACTAGTTGATATTAAAGGATCTCTGTACATGACAACCTAGGACTATTTATGTTTTATTTAATTTTTATTTATTTGTTAATTATTTCTCAATTACATTTTAATCTGGTTCAGAATGTTTTGGGGGAGTGTTCTGGGTACACATGGTTGTCACCCCTGACCTGCAGACAGTAGATATGTGACCTAGCAGAGTCACACAGTCAGTATATGTCAGAGAGAGTATTAGAACTCAGGTATTCCTGACTCTAGGGTCAGCTCTTTAATCACTGAGACATGTTGTATTTTAGTTCTATTCAAAACTCTTAAATAATAATTAAAAGATTATTTCTATATTTCAATGGATCTGTGATTTCATCAGTGTTATTTCTACCTCAAATACAGTTTACAATCAAGGACAAAACAAAAATGATTACTGGGTAACTGATATTCCTAAATAAGAATAATACAAGAACAGATAAATTATATCATAGGACATAAAAAACTTGCAGATGTGCTAGCTGAGCCATTTTTTTCCAATTTATTTATTTTTAGTTTTGAACATTCATTTCCATAAGAGTTTGAGTTTCATATTTTCTCCCCATCTCTCCCTTCTCCCCACCCCAAAACACTGTGAATTCTGATTACCCCTTCCCCCAACCTACCCTCCCATCTATCACACACCTCCCTTCCCTTATCCCCATCTTCTCTCTTTTCTTGTAGGGCAAGATAGATTTCTATACCCCATTACATGTATTTCTTATTTCCAAGTTACATTTAAAAAAAATTTTCAATACTTGTTCCCAAAACTTAAAATTCCAATTTTTCTCCCTTCCTCCCACCCCACCCATCCCCACTGAGAAGGCAAGCAATTCAATATAGCCTATATATGTGTAGTTTTCCTAAAGACTTCCATAATAGTCAAGTTGTGAAAGACTAACTATATTTCCTTCCATCCTATCCTGCCCCACCATGTATTCTATTCTCTCTTTTGACCTTATCCATCCCCAAAAGTGTTTACTTCTAACTACCCCCTCCTCTCATTTACTCTCCCTTCTATCATCCCTCCACATCTCACTTATCCCCTACTTTCCTGTAGTGTAAGATAGATTTTCATACCAAACTACGTGTGCATGTTATTCCTTCCTTAAGCCAAATGTGATGAGAGTAAGCTTCACTTTTTCCCTCTCACCTCCCCCTTTTCCTCTCCATTGAAAAAGCTTTTTCTTGCCTTTTTAATGAGAGATAATTTTCCCCATTCCATTTCTCCCTTTCTCCTCCAAATATATTCCTCTCTCATCCTTTATTTTAAATTTTTTACATATCATTCCTTCTGATTCAACTCACCCTTCCCCTCTCTGTGTGTGTATATGTGTGTGTATGTGTCTGTGTGTGTGTGTGTGTGTGTGTGTGTGTGTGTATAATCCCTCCAACTACCCAAAAAGTTTCAAGAGTTACAAATATTATCTTTCCATGTAGGAATGGAAAGAGTTCAACTTTAGAAAATCCTTTATAATTTCTATTTCCTGTTTACCTTTTCATGCTTTTCTTCATTCTTGTGTTTGAAAGTCAAATTTTCTATTCAGCTCTGGTCTTTTCATAGAATGCTTGAAAGTCTTCCATTTCATTGAATAACTGTTTTTTTCCCTGAAGTATTATACTCTGTTTTGCTAGGTAGGTTATTCTTGGTTTTAATTCTAGTTCCTTTGACTTCTGGAATATCATATTCTAAGCCCCTTCAATCCCTTAATGTAGAAGCTGACAGATTCTGTGTTATCCTGATTGTATTTCCACAATACTCAAATTGTTTCTTTCTAGCTGCTTTCTCCTTGACCTGGGAACTCTGGAATTTGGTTACAGTATTCCTAGTTTTTCTTTTAGGATCTCTTTCTGGAGGTGATTGGTGAATTCTTTCAATATTTATTTTACCCTTTAATTCCAGAATATCAGGGCAGTTTTCCTTGATAATTTCAAGAAAGATGATGTCTAGGCTCTTTTTTTGATCATGACTTTCAGGTAGTCCCATAATTTTTAAATTGGGTCTCCTGGATCTGTTTTCTATGTCACTTGTTTTTCCAACGAGATATTTCACACTGTCTTCTATTTTTTCATGCTTTTGGTTTTGTTGAGAAATTTCTTGGTTTCTCATAAAGTCATTAGCTTCCATCTGTTCCATTCTAATTTTTAAAGAACTATTATTTTTCAGTGAGCTTTTGAACCTCCTTTTCCATTTAATTAATTCTGCTATTTAAAGCATTCTTCTCGTCATTGGCTTTTTGAACTTCTTTTGCCATTTGAGTTAGTCTATTTTTAAAGGTGTTATTTTCTTCAGCATTTTTTGGGTCTCCTTTAGCAAGCTGTTGACTTGCTTTTCATGATTTTCTTGTATTGCTCTCATCTCTCTTCCCAATTTTTCCTCCACCTCTCTTATTTGATTTTCAAAATCCTTTTTGAGCTCTTCTATGGCCTGAGACCATTGTATATTTATTTTGGAAGTTTTGGATGAAGAAGCCTTGACTTTTAGGTCTTCCTCTGATGATACACATAGTTCTTCCTCATCTGAAAGGATGGAAGAAAATACTTGCTCACCAAGAAAGTAACCTTCTATTGTCTCATTCTTTTTCCCTTTTGGGGGAACTTTCCCATCAATTTCCTTGACTTTTGAGTTCTTTTTCAAGAGAAGTGTATACTCTGGGGACCTGTAAGTTCTCAGTTCCTCCAAGGTGGCACAATCAAGGGTGAGGAGTTTACTCTTCTCCTAGCCTGCACTCTGGTCTGTGAGCAGGATTCCCTATCCAGAGCCTCCACCATGCCAGCCAGCACTCCTCCTCACCCCAGAGCTGCTTCTCAGGCCTGATATTCAGATCAGCTGCTCAATTCCCCCAGGGTCTTTAAGCCAGGGCTCCAACAATGGAAGCTACCTGGGTCTAGAGCTAGATTGCTGCATTCCTTTCTCTCCCAGGTGAAAAAGCTTTCTCACTGACCTTTGAAACTGTCTTTGCTGGGCTACACTCTGCATTTGGTGCAATAGACCTTTCCTGTGGGCCTTCCAGGCTGCCTTGGGCTGGAAATCTCTTTCACTCTGTCATTTTGCTGCTTCTTCTGCTCTAGAATTTGTTTAGAGTCATTTTTTACAGTATTTTATGGACTGGCAGAGGAGAGCTTCTTAAGGAGCTTCCTTTTACTGCACCATTTTGGCTCTGCCCTTGACTGAGTCATTTTAAGTGATCTTTGAAAAATCAGGAAGAATTGAAGGACAATTAGAGAGGGCAAATGTTCTAATTGCAAGAAAAGGAAAATAGAAAGATTTTGCAAGGGCAATAAACTTGACTTGAAATTCCTGGTAAAGTTCTAGAAAGCATTATTAAAGACATAGTGAAAATCTAAAAAAGGAAGCACTTTTCAAAAACAGCCAACATGATTTCTGTAATGGTAATATAAATGAGAAGATCTTTCCTATTCATTAATAGGTTCATGTGATATGCTTAAATCACATGGAAGCCTAAGTCACATGTGGTCGGAGGAGCTTGCTGCATAGGTAGAATAGGAAGGGTGGAGCAGAACTGGGAGGAAGTGAGTGAGAGCATTTATAGAGGAGGGAGAGAGAGGACACAGGTAAACTGACAAGTAGGCTTCTGAGTGTTTATTTGTGGGAAGGCCTTGGGGGGAGGGGGAAGGCTTAGGAATGGCTTTGTCCCCTCCAATGATAATGTATATTGACTTCTTGGTTACTGTGATGGATTTGGCTTTATGGTTTGGGGATTTGGCTTTCTGACATCTCTATAAAAGTTTTTCTTCTGCCTTCTATATGGAGAGTCTGTTTTACTTTGTGATTGAGAAGTATGTCAGCATATTCATAGTCACCTCTAGCACTGTGAATATTTCTTTGGTGATACAGCTTCTTCTAGAATAAATCATATGTGACTAACTTTTCTTTTTTTTTCTTTCCTCTGGATAGGGCTCCTGGTCTGGTAGATTTTGAAAATGTAAACATAGTTGACCAGACATTTTGTTTAAATATTCACTAAAGTTTATAATGCTTTGTAGAAAAGAAGAATGGAGGCAGGCTTGAGAATACAATTAGGTGGATTAATTATTGGTTGAATATCCATATGCAAAAATCATAAGATCATATATATAAAGCTGAAAAGGATGCTGTAATGTAATCTCATAAATTCATCCCTGCATTTGATAGCAAAAACAAATAGTCTGAGGTGCAGTGGAGTTAAATAACTTGCCCATGGTAATAAATGTATCAAGTAGCAAAACCTGTATCTGAACTAATTCAGGCATGGGGAACCTGTGGCCTCAAGGCCACATATGACCCTGTAGGTCCTCAAGTGTAGCCTTTTGACTGAATCTAAACTTCACAGTAGAATATGCATACAGAGAAGCATGGAAAGACTTGGTGCAGATAGAGAAAAAAATACAGTATGACCACAAGGCTGAAAATAGAAAACAAAAACTACAAAGCAATTCAAAATTAATGTGACAAAATTACAAATAATAAGCATAGCCCCAAAGAAGAGATGAAAAGACGCTACCTCACCTCTTTGCAGAGGATGGAGTTCCATAAGTATGGAACATAAAATATTTTCAGATTTTTGTCAATGTATTAATAGGTTTTGTTAATTATGTTTTTTTTTCTTTTTCATTTGAGAATACTCTTTGCTATAGGTAATGACTTTCTGAGGGAAATTTAGATATTATGAAAATGAAAGGTATGAGTAAAATAATTTTCAAAATAAAATAGATTTAGGAAAATGAAACAAAATTTAAAAATGTAAATAGAATTGCTTTATAAAACATAAAGTTCAAGTTCAAAATTAATCTTAGTTATTACTTAAACACAGAATAATTTAGATCATAATATGTCAGGGCTACACGGAACCTCAGAAGTTCTCTAGTCCAAATCCTTCAAATTGCAGATTATGGAACTGAAGCCAGAGGATTTTAATTGAACATAGGTGCTCTGACTCTTTCCACTGACCACAACACCTTTCTTAATTTTCCTCTTAGGTGAACCTCAGGGTCATCTAATTCAAACTTGTACATTTGGAAACTGAGGAAAATAAAGCTGAGAGGAGTTAAATGCTTTGCCCAAGTTTCAACAGTAATCTGGACTAAAACTCAGGTCTATTGCTTTCTGTTTGGAACTCTCCATTCCAACTCCACATTGATTCAAGGTTTGAGAATAATCAAAAGGGCTGAATATGGTGCAGGGGGAAAAGCGGGTAGCACAAAGACAGCAGAGTAGAGAAAACTGACCTGTTCCAACATAAATTTTCAAATAACTTGAAAATAACACTTCAAACAGAATTCTAAAGTGGCTAAGCCAACAAAAGGTTAGAGTGAGACATTCTTCCAGCCAAAGACAATAAAGAAGGTCAAAATGAGAGATCTGTGACACAAGGGGAAGAGGCTAGGCCAGAGTCTACATGGATGAAATGATGGTGGTGGGTCTTGATGGTGGTAATAGAAACAACAACAGCTTTGGGAGTTAAACCAGAGACAGGAAGGGACTGATAACTTGTGAAAAAAGATTATAGGCTATTCCTGGATATAGGAACAGATGCTGTTTTACAATTCCTTTGCTAATAATCCCTTCTAGGTCATAGTTGAAGGACACAGAAAAATACTTTTGGTCAAAGGGGAATAGGAGCCATAAGGAGCAACTGTTGGGTAAGAACATTGCCTATAACTACTTCATGGTCATAGTTCAAAGGTGGAGATAAATACTTTCAGTCAAGAGGGAATGGAAGCCCTAAGGGGCAGTATCATCTCCATCCTTGAGGGTTTAGGGACCCTGAGGACTAGAATTGTGTCTAGTCCCAAGGGAAGAGCAGTCCTGAGGAGAAGTACTGATTGCAATTGCAGAGAATCAGGGACCTTTCCTAAATAAGGACTAAAGTGCAGACCAAGATAGCAGTGAGCATAACTTTCCCCCATATCATATCACCTTGGAAATATCAAAAACTTCCAAAGCCCCCAAATCAGCACTGAAAACAGTAGCACGAAACACTCTGGAGTTTGAGAGAGATCCCCTCCCCTTCTCATTGCTCCAAATTAAGAAATAGGGTTGAAAAATGGTCAAACCAAATAGATACATATATAGATAGATAGATAGATAAATAGATAGATAGATAGATAGATACATATACACATACATGTATATACATATATACATACACACATACATACATATATACATATATGTATGTATAAATATTTCTTATTCTCTGGTTTTATTTATATATATGTATATATATACACACACATACATACACACACACATATATATGTTACATATATATGTATGTATATACAACAATAGAATAAAAATCTACTATGGGGACAGGAATGATCAAGATACAAACTCAGAGAGAAACAAAGAAGTCAAAGTAGCCATAAGCAAAGCCTCAAAGAAAAATGTAAATTCCACACAAGTCCAAGAAGAATTCCCAGAAGAGCTAAAAATGATTTTTAAAATTAGAGTGGTAGAGGAAATTTAAGTAAACAAATGGAAGCAAAAGAATAAAATTATGAAATGACAGTTAACATCCTGGTAAAAGAGGCAACAAAAAAAAAAAACTGAAAGAATTACCTTAAAAATAGAATTGACAAAATTAAAAAGGGGATACAATTAGAATTGGGCAAGGGGAAGCTAATTATTACATGAGATATCAAGAAACAAATAAAAGTTGAAAGAATGAAAAATTCTCAACATTCATTTCTAATACTTTGAATTTCAACTTTTCTCCCTTCCTCCCTCCTGCCCCGTCCTCTCTGAGAAGGCAAACACTTCAATACAGACTATATATGTGTCTTTTTGCAAAAGACTTCCATAATAGTCATGTTGTATAAGACTAACTATATTTCCCTCCATCCTACCCTGCACCTCCTTTATTCTATTCTCTCATTTGACCTTGTCCCTTCTCAAAAGAATTTACTTCTAATTACCCCCTCCTCTCATTTGCCCTCCCTTCTATCATCCTTCCACACTCCACTTATCCCTTCCTCCCCTACTTTCCTGTAGTGTAAGATAGATTTTCATACCAAATTGAGTGTGTATGTTATTCCTTCCTTATGCCAAATATGATGAGAGTAAGCTTCACTTTTCCCCTCTCATCTCCTCCCTTTTCTCCTCCATTAAAAAAGATATTCTCATCTCTTTTATGAGTAATAATCTGCCCTATTCCATTTCTCCCTTTCTCCTCCCAATATATTCCTTTCTCATCTCTTAATTTTATTTTTTATAGATATCATCCTTTCTGATTCAACTCAGCCTGTGCTCTCTGTCTACATGTGTGCACGTGTGCATGTGTATGTGTGTGTGTGTGTGTGTGTGTGTGTGTGTGTGTGTGTGTGTGTGTAATCCCTCCACCTATCCAAATACTGAGAAAAGTCTCAAAAGTTACAAATATTATATTTCCATGTAGGAATATAAATAGTTCAGCTTTAGAAAGTCCTTTATAATTTTTCTTTCCTGTTTACCTTTTCATGCTTCTCTTGATTCTTGCATTTGAAAGTCAAATTTTCTTCTCAGTTCTGGTCTTTTCATCAAGAATGATTGAAAGTCCTCTGTATCATTGAATGACCATTTTTTCCCTTGAAGTATTATCCTCAGTTTTGCTGGGTAGATGATTCTTGGTTTTAGTCCTAGTTCCTTTGACTTCTGGAATATCCTATTCCAAGCCCTTCAATCCCTTAATGTAGAAGCTGCTAGATCCTGTGTTATCCTGATTGTATTTCCACAATACTTGAATTGTTTCTTTCTAGCTGCTTACAATATTTTCTCCTTGACCTGGGAACTTTGAAATTTGTCTACAATATTCCTAGGAATTTCTCTTTTCAGGTCTCTTTCAGGAGGTGATTGGTGGATTCTTTCAATATTTATTTTGCCCTCTGGTTCTAGAATATCAGGGCAGTTTTCCTTGATAATTTCATGAAAGATAATGTCTAGGCTCTTTTTTTGATCATGACTTTCAGGTAGTCCCATAATTTTAAAATTGTCTCTCCTGTATCTATTTTCCAGTTCAGTTGCTTTTCCAATGAGATATTTCACATTATCTTCTATTTTTCATTCTTTTGGCTTTGTTTTGTAATTTCTTGGTTTATCATATAGTCATTAGCTTCCCTTAGCTCCACTCTTATTTTTTAAGATCTATTTTCTTCAGTGAGTTTTTGAACCTCCTTTTCCATTTGGCTGATTCTGCTTTTTAAAGCCTTCTTTGCCTCAATGGCTTTTTGGACATCTTTTTCCAATTGAGTTAGCCTATTTTTAAAGGTGTTATTTTCTTCAGCATTTTTTGGGCTTCCTTTTGCAAGCTGTTGACTTGCTTTTCAAGCTCTTCCATGGCCTGAGTCCATTGCAGATTCATTTTGGAGGTACTGAATGAAGAAGCCTTGACTTCCTCTGACAGTATGAATTGTTCTTCCTCATCTGAAATGGTGGAAGGAAATACCTGTTCACCAAGAAACTAACCTTCTATGGTCTTTTTTTCCTCTTTTTGGGGCATTTTCCCAGCCAGTTACTTGACTTCTGAATCCTTTGTCAAGAGGAGAGTCCTAGTGCTCCTCCTTACCCCAGACCAGTGCTCAGGGCTGAGGTTCAGATCAGCTGCTCAATTTCCCCAGGGGCTTTAAGTTGAACTGCTCCCACAATGGAAGTTGCCACTCTACTCAGCCACTGCCACGCAGTGCTGTCACTTCTTTGCTGCTACTGTCACTGCTACCTGGGGCCTGTGCTTGGGAGGAACCTTGCTCCCCTCTCACCCATCTGGGAAAGCCCTCTCACTGACCTTTGAAGCTTTGTCACTTGTGGGTTGAGGGATCTGAGACCCTCCCTGCTGGGAATTCTGCCCCAGAGACCTGTTCTGGTCTTGTTCCTCCCAGTGCCTTGTGGCCAGGGCTGGGCTGTGCTCTACTCAGTGTCCTATGGGATAAACCTTTCCTGTCGGCCTTCCAGTTTGCCTTTGACTGGAAATCTCTTTCACTCTGTCATTCTATGGCTTCTGCTGCTCTAGAATTTGTTTAGAGTCATTTTTACAGGCATTTTATGGGCCATGGAGGAAGAACTACAGTATGTGCATCTTTCCACTCCACTGTCTTGGCTCTGCCCCCCAAGTCAATATTTTAAACAATGATGATTCTACCTAAATTAATTATTTATTCAATGCCATAACAATGAAGCTACCAAAGAATTATTTTATAGAGCTGGAAAAACGTAATAAAATTCATTTGGAAGAATAAAAGGCCAAAAATTATAAGGCAATCCATAAAAAAAGTGAAGAAAGGTGGTTTCACAATTCTAAATTTCAAATTATATTACAAAGCAGTAATCAGCAAAACAATATGACATTGACAAAGAAACAGAGTGATGGAGCAATGGAATAGATTAGATACAAAATACACATTAGTGAATTCCCGTAGTAATCTAGTGTCTGATAAACCCAAAGATCCAAGCTTTTATGTGAGAATTCAACATTTGACAAAATTTCTGGGAAAACTAGAAAATAATTTGACAGAAACTAGGTATTGTACAACATTTCACACACTATACCAAAATAAGATCAAAATTGATCAATGATTTAGACATAAAGAATGATTGATATGAGTAAATTAAGGGAGCATGGAAAAATTTGTCTGTTAGATCTATGGTTAAAGGAAGAGCTTATGTCCAAACAAGAGATAGAGGGGATTACAGGAAGTAAAATAGACATTTTGATTACCTGAAATTAAACAGCATTTCTAGCAACAAAACCAATGCAGCCCAAACAAGATGGAAAATAGGAAAATGGGGAAAACTTTTATTTTTGCAGCAAGTTTCTCTGATGAAGGCCTAATTTCTCAAACATATAAGGAACTCAGCCAAATTTATATGAGTCATTCCTCAGTTGACATATAGTCAAAGATATGTACAGGCAGTTTTCAGAAGAAGAAATCAAAGCTATGAATGGCCACATATAAATTCTCTAAATCACTACTTATTAGAGAATATACATATACACAACTCTGAAATACTACTTACACTGGATGGGATAAGAAAAAATTGGGACCCTAATGCACTGCTGGTAGAATTGTGACTTAGTCTCATTATTCTGGAGAAAATTAGAAAGTACACACAAAGGGTTAGGTATGTATACCCTTTGATATAGCAATTCCTCTCTCTGTATAAGGTCTATATCCCAAAGAGATCAAAGAAAAAAGAGAAGGACCTATTTGTACAAAATTATTCATTGCGGCTCTTTTTGTGGTGGGAGCAAAGACTTGAAAATTGAGGGGATGTCTATCGATTGGGGAATGGCTAAACAAGCTATGGTGTATGATAAGAAAAGCAGGATGGTTTCAAAAAAATCTGGGAAGAATTATGTAAACTCATGCAAAGTGAAGTATGCAGAACCAGAAAAACATTCTACACAGTAACAGCAATATTGTAAGGATGATCAACTGTGAAAGACTTAGTTACTCTGATAAAGATAATGATTCAGGACAATTCCCAAAAACCCCATGATGAAAAATGCCATCCACTTCCAGAGAGAAAACAATGAACTTTGAATGAAGATGGAAGCATGCTTTTAAAATTTTTTCTGTATTTTATTGTTTTATTTTGTTTGTGTTTTCTTTTGCAACATGGCTAATACGGAAATGTTTTGTACTACCTTACACATATAATCTAAATCAAATTGCTTGCTATTTCAAGGAGCATGGTGATGTGAGAGGGAGGGAAAGAATTTAGAACTCAAATTTTTTAAAGTGATTGTTTAAAATTTTTATGGGTAATTGGGAAATATTTAATGAAATAAAAATAACTTTTAAAAAAGAGAGTAGCCAAGGGGTTAGACTAGTTCAGAACTAGTGAGGAAGATCTAAAGGAGACTGGTTTAGGCTGCTAGGATATGAAGGACAAGGTTATTCAGTAGTATTTATAATAGCCTTTCTAGCTTTCATCTTAACAACATATTACTGAAGGTATTTTTTTTTCTCAATGATACAAGAGAGGCACGATGGAGAAGACAAGTGGAGGTCCTCAGTTCCCATAGGATTTATTAGACACCAACAAGAGAAAATTGCCACACAAAAATAAATGCAGAATCATGGGAGCTCTAGTCAAGATAACCAAAGGATGAATTTAATCCTCAATATACAATTGAAGTAAGACTATTTTCTGCAGAGCTGCTGTTTGGACTGGGAATCAGCAGGACTATGCTAATACATATTAATAAAATGATTAATTAACTATAACCAAGGCAGGATGACTTAGAATGATGTTTGAGTGGCCCTTAAAAGTGCTGAGCAAAGAGTGACATTACATGTGTCTGGAAAATGGGCTATGACTAAGGTGCTCTATACAAGCAGAACTTGAACTTGAACTACCTGTGATGCTCAATGAGCTAATTTTCCATACCTTTTAAACAGAGCTAAGTCAAGCTAAGTGTTTAGTATAAAATCTTTAATTATTAAAATACTAGCTTAATCCATATTTATTCTCTATTGCCCCATAATCTCTGGTAAACACATTGGATAATATGGTTCAGGGACAAGCATAGTTGACATTCTCAGAGAACCAATGTAAGAATAGAATTGAATGATATTTTCTTGTTAAATGGACCCATTAAATCTATGTTTCTAAATTTATTTGCTGGGAAAAGTCTTGGAGGAATCATCTGATTATAGTCAAATGTGAACCTATTAACAAAAACATTCAATTCCCTGAAAACCAGGCAATAAATGAGATAAGGTTTTATTTTACAAAATAAACTCCAATGAAGAAATGTGTCTACATAGTCATATTCTTAGTCATGAGAATTTAAAATGATTCACTACATGTTCCACACAAACAAGAAGACAAATTTAATGACCTAATATATCTTTTCTTTCTATTATAGCTCTGGACTAATTCACCCAGCACAATTCCAGAAACCTTGAAACTGCCTCATCTAATTGTTGAAATCCCCATTACGTAGGATGGATGTTTGAGAAATTTTAATAACTTTTCTTAGTGCCCAACAGAGAAACACAATAATGTGGATTTCTTCTAAATTTGGCACAAGAGTTCCAGATTCAGTCAAAAGCCCTAAGTTAAAAGCTTGACTCTGCTGTTTTCTATGTCATTGAAATTCCTTACCTTATCTGGTCCTCCATTCTTTCACCTGTAAAATTCACAGGTTGGATTGGGTAACTTCTAAAGCTTCTTTGAACTCTAGCTCCTATGATTCCATCAGATGTAACCAGCATAAAGAATTCTATTGGACAATGTTGTAATCATGTCTCTAAAGTGAAAAAGTTACTCCCTGATAAATTACGTTTTTTGCCACTGGGCACCAATATGAAATATCTGCATGCTACAGTGATGCTGCTCTTATGGTAAATTAGAGGTGTGTGTGTGTGTGTGTGTGTGTGTGTGTGTGTATGTGTGTGTGTGTACTCATTTGGTAGTATTTGGAAGAGGTAGTTTCTATATTGGGAGTTTCCACTTTGAGAGTTCCATAAACTTTTGAAATCATAGGCACATGAAATCATACATGTGTGTATATGTGTGTATATATGTATATATATACATACATATATACGTATATATATATATATATATACGTATATATGTGTATATGTATATATTTGGTCAAGATCTGTGACTTCATCAACGTAGGGATCTCCAAGGTGGAAATTTTCCAGTAATGCAAGCTTGCAACTATAAACTTAGCTGTCACTTATAGTTTTGAGAAAAATGTCTAAGTCACTGAGAAATAAAATAATTTATTCACATTCACATAGCTAATATGTATCACAGGCAAGACTTGAAATCAAGTCTTCCTCATTATAAGAAAAGTCTCTTTCCTACTATGCTACTCTGCCTTTACAAAACAACAATAATTAGTAATATTATTAGTAGAATCTGTGGTACTAGAGGTTAGATACATTTGATTTTTATCTTTGCATCATCATCACCTATCATAACGACTGACATATAATTGATACAAAATAGTGTTTGTTGAATTAGAAGAATAAGTATTTAATAATTATCATTCTTAACAATTTTCCCTGATTGATCTATGTAAATAGATTACAACACCTTGCCAAAGACATCAAGTCAATAAACATTTTAAAAATGCCTGTTGTGTACCAGACTCTAGGCCAAGTGCTTTGGATGCAAAGAGAAGCAAAAAAAAAAAAAAAAATAGTCCCTGCTTTCAAGGAGCTCATTATGGGGAATATAATATGCAAAAAATTTAAAAAAACTATATACAAAGATTTATACATTATGAATTGGGAGTAGTCTCAAAGGAAAGGCATCAAGTTTAAGGAGAACTGGGAAAGGCTTCCTATAGAAAGTTAGGACTTTTGCAAGTTCACCAATACCCAAGTTGCTGCTAAGACCTGTCAATTTCACCTTTGCAACTATAATGTTAATAAGAGTTAAAGATCTTCCCCACCCATTAATTGGCCTCAGGTGGAACCCACTGAACAAAGTTTGATTAGGGGAGGCTTGTTTTGTTGGAAGGTCCATATCTTTTGTTAATTTCTAATGAAGCTCTGGCTCTAATGAGCCCTCTGGCTCTGAAAAGTGTATATATACTCTATGGTGAGATTTTACTTTGAGAGTTTACTCTTTGGAAGAAGGTTCATTTGTCAGATGAGACTCCAGGTAGGTATTATTGATTCTCCCTTGTCTTTGAAAACCCAGATGTTGGTGCTTCTCTCTCTGATAACTATGTATGTATGGAATGGTCAGACAGTTGGATCTGTCTGTTGATCTGTGACGTATGTATTGCTTATGGTCAGACAGAAGTCCTATCTGTTGTTCTTTATTTATCTGCTTGTATATTCTCTGTTGGTATATGTGATTAAAGAAAATTGTTGACCCCTAAAAAACTGCTTTCCTTTTAGAAAAGCAGATCTAAGAACCTGTGCTAGCAGGTCATCCTGGATGTGTCAGGGTGCTTGCTGCTACAGCAAAATCTCTCATTAGTCCCCCTCTCTCCTCTAACATCACTACCACTCTAGTGCAGAGCCTCATCACTTCACATCTGGGCTGTTGCTGATAGATCTTCCTGCCTCAAGTCTCTGCACACTCTATTCCATCCTCCATCTACTGACTTAAGTGATTTTTCTTAAAATGCAGGTCTGATCATGTCACAAAGCTCACCCTCCCTATTTAATAAACTCCAGTGGCTTCCTATTGCCTCCAGAAGCAAATGCAAAATGTTCTGATAGGCATTCAAAAGCCTTCATAATTTAGCCCCCTCCTACTTTTCCAATCCTCTTACACCCTACTCTCCAAACTTACTCTTCCATCCAGAGACATTGGTCTGCTGGCTATTCCACAAACAAGACACTCTTTCATCCCTAGACATTCTCTCTGACTATCCCTCGTGCCTGGAATGCACTCCCTCTTCCACTCTACTGACCTCCCTGGTTTCATTTAAATCTCATCTAAAATTCTACATTCTACTGGAAGTCTTTCTTATCCCCTCTTACTTCTCATGCCTTCCCTCTTTTAATTATTTCCTTTTTATCCTGTATATTGCTTGGTTTATATATATATTTGTTGGAATGTTGTCTCCCCCATCAGACTGTAAGCTCCTTCAGAGCAGGGAATGTCTTTTCCTTCTTTTTATATTCACGGTATTCAACAGTGCCCTGCATAGACTAGGTGCTTAATAAATATTTGTTGAATTGAATCACAAAGAAGGGGTGTGTGAAAAACAACATCTAAGACATTTACGATTATAAAAGGAGTTGGGTCAGTTTCAGTTACATAGACAAAATGAACAGTGACTGTTAGACTTAAGTCCCCAAACATTAGAAGACTGCGGTCTTCTAACTAGAAATAGAAAACATATTGCAGAGAGAATGAGATGTAAGCCATCTTCCGGCTAGTTGGTTCCTCACCCTCATGTATCATCTCATACAACCCCTACATTCAGAGCATTAGTCTAAACTACCACTTTGGGAAAATTGTCACTGGAAAAGAATTCCACTCCCTTCAACATCTGGGTAATTCAGAGCTCTGGTTTTGCTCAGCAGCCACAGCATTACTTATAAATGGGTGCAAGAGTTTTGAGAGATTTATTTTGTAACGCAGAGAGTAGGAGTAAGACATTCCTCTTCTGTAAGAAAATCATGCTCTCCTCTTACAAAACACTTGAACTGAGGAGATTTAACACAATGTGAATCTAAGCCTGTTGCATTCTTTTCTTCTTTGTGTTTAAAAGTATATGTGTCTTAAAACAATATTACTGTTAATGTATACAATGTTTCCTTGGTTCTGTTCATTTCACTCTTTATTATTTTGTGCATCTTCCATGTTTTTCTAAGATTGTTGAGCTCATCATTTTTATAGCACAGTAATATTCCTTCAAAATCACCACAACTTGTTCAGCCATTCTCCAGTTGATGTGCATCCCTGAAATTTCCAGTTCTTCACCACCACAAAGAGAGCTGCTAGAAACATCCAATTCACAGTTATAGAATTCCAGTTCTAAGTTATAATTACAATTTGTGAATTTCCCTCCCTCTTATTTTTACCCACGTTTTTCTTCTTAGCCTCTCTTTTTACCTTCTCTTGGTTACCTTATCTTCTCCCCTTACCCTCCTATTCTTTATTTTACTCACCGCTCTAAGAGTCTCTCCCTTCTCTTCTTCCCCACCTTTCTAAATCTTAATCTATACACACTTTTATTAAAAATAAAAGACATTTTTAAAAACATGCTTCATCCAGAGACAGAACTGATAAATGGAAGTATGCATAGAATAATTTTACATAAACACACACACACACACACACACACACACACACACACACTTTTTTGAGTCTAATGGCAGCCTTCTCTGGGGGGGAGGGGAGGAAGAGGAAAGAAGAAAATTTACATGATAACTTTATTACATATTTAAAAGGAATAGCAAGTTGTATATAATAGATTTGCAGTTTTGTGGTCAATCATCTTTTTTTTATTGTACTATGTTAATTAAACCTGAATTAATGCTATGTTTCCAAACTTAGATCTGAGGATTCCTACATTTCAAGAACTCATTCAACCAATTTATTCAATTAAATATCAATAATCAAAAGTATGCCTTATACCACAAGACAAGAGGCTTATTCATTTAGATATAACAGAATACAACATTCTTTATATGGGAAGAAGTTATAGAAATTTCAAAGAGAATCCACTTAAAAGCTTTCTTGGAAGATCATCTTGTGTCTTCAATAACTAATTCGTGGTGTGTGGCTTCTTCAATGTTTTGAAGCTGACGAATTTCCCATTGACTCAAGTCATTTGCCTGTTTAAGAGAAAATCATTTCTATAAAATGGTAACACATAATATGAGACTAATTTAGGTAAGATAAAGATCCCAAATGTATAAACCAAATAACTCTTTCTTTGATATTCTTAGACATACAAAACATCTCCTAGGATGGGGAATTGCCTTCAGATAGTTCAAATACAGTCTCCTAGATTCTTGTACTCTATGGTAGAGCAAATGGATTCCACAACAACTAATATAAGGTTATGACTCTCCTCACTACTCACCTATGGCAAAGTCACCAGGAAATTGGCTCATTTAGTGAAAAAAAATGAAATTTTACTTGTCATCTTCTTTCTTGATCAGGTCCTGAATGTGACTAATTTAGATACCTATTAATTCAGCCATGGAATGTATCCAATGTTCCCTAGAATGTCTAGGCTCTTGAGATAGCCCTGAATTTTTAGTTCCAATCTATAAGAGGAATTCTATCTAATCCTGGAGAATCAGACCAGTTGTACCTAGTCTAAAATCTTGCCATTGATAAAAGGGACAACTATCTTCTCTGACCACACTTCTGACAATGGATAGTTTGGAAACTGCTTTGATGTTTGAAGGAGATCAATAGAATATCTAGATTTCTTGGTCTTCAAATCAAAGACCCTTTCAACTGCTGTGAGTTAGATCTTAGGAACTAATAGAATTTAGCCCTTTTTTGATGTCCCCATATATATAATCCCCAATTTACTATGGGGATTTACATCCTGTCAATTTACAATGACAGGACATTTCTTTCCTGTGATTCTTCCCATAGTAATATAAGGGACAAACATAAGAAGAAGTGGCTTCTATAGGAATACTATTGGCAAGTCCCATGGGAATAGACTTGATGAGCTAGGTATGGGGATGGAGGCACCCTATTCTGGAGGAGGGCAAAGTAGAAAGGAAATGAGAAGCCGGCATTAATGTTAGCCAATAGAGAAGGTAAGGACGGCATCATTGAGAGTAAAGGAAAACTATAGGAAAGGGATAAGAAGTGTCTCTACCATTAATATCAGGATCTCTCACTACATAAGGGGTATAAAATTCACATAATCATAAAACAGGCATTGCCTACATAGGATATAAAATTAACACTTGAAAAAAACCTAAGCCAAACAGGCCTAAGAAAGTCAGTGAGTTCTAATATTCAATGGAAATGTAACCCCAATATTAAAAAGTTTCATAGCAACCATAAGTGATAGGGCTGTAATTAAGAGTGTTTGGAATCATTACATACCACACGTATCTTCTTCAAACGGCGTTTTCTTTTGGCAGGGTCCTTTATTCCAGGTAATCCATAACAGCACCATTTTCTGAAGGACATCTCACTCTGTTTCTTGGTTAATGGATCAGGAATTTGATGTCCCTGCTTGGCTGAAGAGAGGTTCAAGCTATTTTGTACCTCTGCATTGGATTCCTCAGAAGCAGATACTGTAGAAAGCCTCTTTCTCTGGCCAATAAGCTTAAGATTTCTTGTTTCTGGATGAGCTGAAAATTCTAAAAATGGTGTTTTGGGCAGGGGAGACTCCACTGGAGTTCCTTTTTCACTTCCAGCTTCTTTTAGGTAGGATATACTTTCTATGGAAATCATGCTTTTAGAGAGTGTGGTTTCCACAGGTGTGCTATGTTTTATTAATTTTCTGGTTGAAGAAGTAAACTTTAAAGATGAACTCTCTTCCTTGGACACCCCAGAATCAAACATCTACAATGCAAAACAACAGGAATTGTTTTCCATGAAATACCTGCAATAAGCCCTTGATATTATTTGAATCAATTAGAAAGTAAGAATTATTTGAATTGAAAGGATCTAACACTTCAACTTGGTCTGATTCACACTTATCTCCTTCCGTAATTCTCTCTCTTAGACAAGTAGAAGTTAGGACAGTCAATAAGGAAGGAAAAAATTTAATATACTAAACTGGTCCTTGCCCCCAAAAGAGCTATTCATTATATCCAGGGCTAACTATATAGGTAGAGCAGCTTGGTGTCACAGTAAATAGAGTGCTGGGCTTGATGTCAGGAAGATGACAAATCTGGCCTCAGACACTGATTAACTGTGAGACCCTAGGCAAGTCACTTAATCCTAGTTACCTCAGTTCCTCATAACTATAAAATGATCTGGGGAAGGAAATGGCAAACCACTCCAATTATCTTTGCCGAGAAACACACAAAGAATTAGACATAACTGAACAAGAGCAAAACCTTTATATGTAGCTAAGGCAGCTCTTTAGTTGATGGACATTAACCTTGCCCCCATTCAACCCTCAGCAAAAATAAGTGCAGGAGAAATAATCAATTCTCAGAAGGAGAACAGGATCTTTAAGTTCATCAGTCACTTGTTAAAGTTCTTAAAATTATCACCATCATCATTTTGTCTTCAAGGCCTTCATAAGGAAGCAAAATTTTAAATGAATCACAGGATTTAGAGTTGGAATGATCCTTAAGGATATAGTTCATGCGTCATTTGTTAGACCAGGTAACCAAGAATGGTTCTTACATTTTAAAGTTTTATTGTATTTAAAATGTAAAAAAAAGCCATTCTTAGCTGGAGTATACAAAACCAGGCAAGGCCAGATGGGCTAGAGTTTTTGCAGACACCCCCCCTTTTCTTGTCCAATGTCCTCTTTTTAAAAATGAAAACAAAAAGCTGAGGACCATAGAGAGGAAGTGATTTGATCATATAGGTAGTAAGTATCAGAGCTGCTTAGAATTCAAGTCAAGTCCTCTGATTTCAAATTCATTGTCCTGGCCATTATTCATGCTTCCTCACTAAAACATATTATATTTGGAAAACATAATACAGTAATGGATATTCATTGGCAAAGTGACCTCTCATCACAGTCCTATCTGCAAAGGAATGGGAATTAAGATGGGTAATTTTGGAGATCTGACAGGGAGTGTAATATAGAGTCATTGACAAAGATACATAGGAGCTTAAAAGCATACATACTCCATTATTTTTTCTTTATTAAGAATAATGAATGAAAAGTTTCTTAATCCAAGTTTTTTCACTTTTCATTGCTGACTAGTTATTCACATTTGATCACAAAGAAATAATACTTAATCATTCTAATAATTAATGTTTTAAATCTAGACCATTTGGAAACTTCCTAAACAAAAAGAATCATGTATGTGATATATTAGAACCATCATTCAATGATTTAGGGGCTGAGAGTACCCTGGGAGGATTAAACGTTAAGGGCAAGACTGAGAATGCAATAAATAATGTAGTAATTATAATAGTACAGGGCAAATTTGAAGTCTCAGAGACTATATGGGACACTTCTACTTCTGTCCCTAGTTTAAGATGACAGGAAAGAAATAAAGGCCTTCTTTTCAAAAGTTTAGTATTCCCATTCTCTCAATATCAGAAATCAGAAATGTTCCATAGAGGTCCTGGAAGGAGGACTTTTTAAAAGGAATGGAAAAATTTCAATGAACATTTTATGCAAAGCCATTAGGTCTCTTCACCTCCATGGTCCTCTAAAACTCTGACTTCTAGGAAATTCAATCAGATGGGTTTTAATGACAACAAAGATAGTCTCACTTTAGTTCTTAAAAATAATTAACAATGGGGGTGGAGCCAAGATAGCAGAGTAGAAGGACAACCTGTAAGAGCTCTCCCCCACAGTCCATAGAATACCTGTGAAAATGACTCTAAACAAATAGTAGAGTAGCAGAAACAACAAAACAATGGAGTGAAAGAGATTTCCAGCCCAAGATAGCCCGAAAGGCTGACAGGAAAGGTCCATTGCACCAGGTGTGGAGCAGAGCACAGCCCAGCCTCAGTCAAATGGCATGGCAGGGACAGGACCTGAACAGGCTGCAGGGCACCACCAGCAGCAGTTTCCATATTCCTCAACTTACAAACACCAAAGACAGCTTCAAATGTCAGTGAGAAAGCTCTTTCACCTGGGTGAGAAGGGAGCAAGGTCCTCTTGCCCAGCCCCAGGTGGTCCCAGGCAGCCCCAGTCAGTAGCATCACCCATTTTTGGAGCCCTGGCCCTAAAGCCCCTGGGGGAATCAAGCAGCAGATCTGGGTCTCAACCCTGAGTGGAAGCCCTGGGGTGAAGAGGAGTGCTGGCATGGTGGAGCTGGTGGAGGTTTTGGAGAGGATCCTGGGCAGAAAATCTCGTGGTAGCTCCCAGACCAGAGCACAGGCCAGGAGAGGAGTAAACTCCTCTCCCTTGATTGTGCCACGTTGGAGGAACTGAGAACTTACAGGTCCCCAGAGTATACTCTCGTCTTCACAAAGGACTCAAAAGTCAAGTAACTAGCTGAGAAAATGCCCAAAAAAGGGGGAAAAATAAGACTATAGAAGGTTCCTTTCTTGGTGAATAGGTATTTTCCTCCATCCTTTCAGATGAGGAAAAACAATGCATACCATTGGAGGAAGATCTAAAAGTTAAGGCTTCTTCATCCAAAACCTCCAAAATAAATATGCAGTGGTCTCAGGCCATGGAAGAGCTCAAAAAAGATTTTGAAAATCAAATAAGAGAGGTGGAGGTAAACTTGGGAAAAGAGTAATGCAAGAACATCATGAAAAGTGCAACAACAGCTTGCTAAAGGAGACCCAAAAAATGCTGAAGAAAATAACACTTTTAAAAATAGACTAACTCAAATGGCAAAAGAGGCACAAAAAGTCGATGAGGAGAAGAATGCTTTAAAAAGCAGAATTAGCCAAATGGCAAAGGAGATTCAAAAGCTCACTGAAGAAAATAGTTCTTTAAAAATTAGAATGAAACAGATGGAAGCTAATGACTTTATGAGAAACCAAAAAATTACAAAAGTTCAAAGTCAGTTATGTATATTGAACTCTTTTTATGCAGTGCTAAATACTGAATTTCTTGCCTTCTCAGTGGGGAATAGGCAGGGAGAGAGGAAGGGAAAGAAGTTGGAACTCAAAGTTTAAGGAAGGAAAGTTGAGAATTGTTTTTGCATGCAAATGGGAATAAGATACACAGGTAATGGGGTATAGAAATCTATCTTGCCCTACAATAAAAGAGAGATGGGATAAGGGAAAGGAGGGGTGTGATAGAAGGGAGGACAGGTTGGAGGAAGGGGTAATCAGAATGCACATCATTTCAGGGTGGGGAAAGGAAGAGATGGGGAGAAAAATTTGAACTCAAAATCTTGTGGAAATGAATGTTGAAAACTAAAAATAAATAAATAAATTTAAAAAATAATCATTAACATTACAAGTAGCAGATGGAAGAGACATTGGCTGGAGATCTCTGGATTTTTAGGATTGTAAGTCCATAGTCAACTAAAAGTATGATAAGCAGCCAAGAAGGCCAGTGACATCTTAGGCTGCATTAAGAGAATTAAGGCAGTACAAAAAGACTCTTTATTCCCTATCCTGGTCATAGCCTATGTAGAAGATGGTGCTCCATTATGGATACCACCTCCTTTTAGGAAGGATATGAATAAACTAAAGAGTATCCAGAAAAGGGCAACTAATATTGAGAAGGGTCAGGAAATTATGACATGCCAATCAATATAAAGAACTAGGTTTATTTAGCTCAAAAAGAATAAAGTATAACACAGGCTGGAAGATAGTGATGGCTAAGGTAGAAAGAAATGCTACCTGACTATTCCAACAAGAGACCTGACACCTGGACCATGGTTTGTGTATGCCTGAAACTAACACTCAAAATGAGATAAAACCAGTGGAATTTAAGAACAATAGAAGAGGAGGGTATCTGTTTAGGCTATATTGGCAAAATAAAGTAGGATCATAAAAAGTGAAGGACTTCTTGGAGTGGATGAATTGTTGATAATTAATAATATAGTGACAATAGGAACTTACATTTGTTTTTTTTTCCTATATTCTTTGCCAAGGAGAATAATTTTTGGTCTAAAACAAAAATGGCTACTAAGGAAATCATGTTGAAAATGAATAGTAAGGTAACTTAATTGCCCTTGATGAGATCAAGTCACCAGGCACAAGTCAATTATTTCCTAGGCTGCTGAAATAATTCAATTCAAGAGGAACTTATTAAGATGTTAATATGTTCAAGATAGCAAGACACAGTGGATAGAGAGCTTACCTTGGAGTCGGGATGACCTGATTTCAAGCTCTGTCTCTGAAACATTGATTTTGGGACACTATGTAAGTCACTTAATTTCCAGTGATTTAGAGAATACTCCATGTCTATAAGTTACAGAGCAGTTGTAGAGACCATTCCTTAATTAATTGAATCAAAGGTGCAACAGGAACAACAAAAAAGTGTGTGTGACGCTATACTATGTTCTAGTGTTAAAAATACAATATGAGCATGGGGGCAAAAATGGGACAAAGTAAATACAAAGTAACTTGAGAGTAGGATTAGACCAGGCAATCAAATTAGGGAAGATCTTGTGTAGAAGGTGGCTCTGGAACAAAGTCTTGAAGAGAGCCAAGAATGGAGACCAGCCTTTCTAAAGACATGGAGTCAGGAGATAGATTGTCACACACACAGAGTAAAAGAGGTGTTTGACTATAACATACAACCTGTGAATGGCTAATGATATGAAATCACCCTGGAAAGATAGTTTGGATCAAGACATGAAGAGAGAGCTTAAGATACCAAAGTTGATTGTATTTTATTCTAGAGACTACAGGAAGTCACAAACTTCTTGAACAGGACCATGTTGTAGAAAAACTAATTAGAAGAGAGGATCAACAAAAACACTTATCCAGAGTGGAATAAAAAGTCTTACAAGGTCCTGGGAATTGCTTCCCTAGAGGTCTTTAAATATGTCACTTGCTACAAACATAGTAGATGAAATTCTTGTTCAGAGTTGGCTTTTCTAACTCAGATTCAGTGAATAAGAATGGGAATAGCTATAAATATCCTAGATTGTAGCAGAAGAGGGCTATGTTTGCTTTAAAAGATCAGATGATTAATATGGTACCAGGAAAAAATGAATCCTTTATGTATTATTCCCAAAAGCAAGACCAGTGAAAGGGACAAAGGACACAGGTTCATTTCAGGCTAAGTTGTTTAGACAGTAGAAGTTATTACTTGAAGAATGAGCAACATAACTTGCTCAGAAAGGAAAGCCTCTAGTTTCATGGTCTCTTCTTGCTGAATTGCCCAAGACTCGGGGTGGGGGTAAGTGAGATATGACCTGAGCATGGGGTCATGGACTTAGAACCAAACATGACCTCAGCAGCCATTGAGTCCAACACCATAATTTTACATATAACAGAGGTATGAAGCATGCTCAGATTTGACCTTCCTGGTGGGTCTTCCAGAGCATGTGCAAATATTCCCTATCAGTTTCAAACCCATCTCTTAGAACTTTAGAAGCCTGTTCCTAGACATACATGTCCAAGAGGCTTCCATGATGAAAAGACATCTGCTGATTGTCTGTAAAACCAGGATTCAGGGTATATTAAAAGGGATAACCTGCCCCTTCGCTGCTTCCTTTCTTTGGAAGCTGTCTTGCTCTGCCTTCTAGCAGTCATGTGTGAGTTCAGTGGCTGCCATGTCTCCTCCCCTAGCTATGTGAGCACATGGCTGCTTCTGTCTCTATACCCTCTTTTATCTTAGGATACATGTTTTCCTAGGACCATGAAAAAATACAGTAAGACAATGGTGGCCATCTGCTTATAGTTACCATAACTGGGTAGGAGATAGGGCAGCTACCCTTCCCCCACTGAACTCTAGGTGGGGACAGCTCCCAGAAGCTCATCTGTTTCAAAGTCAAGGAACAGAGAGAGAAAGAGGGAGCAACATACCCTTCTTGTATATCCACCAAGTTCAGCTCAGCAAGCAATTAGAAGACTCATTAGCAGAGTACAAGCTTCTTAGGCATATATGACCAGAAGTAGTCCTCTGAAGTTTCACATGCTGGCTTTAATCAAGCAGAAAATATCAGCAAATTATCTGCATAACCCCCCCAAAAAGGTAAATATGACCACACCTACTCTGAGCCTCCATTACAAACAAGAAATTTTAGTCTGCTGCCCTCAGTGGCATAGGAAAAAAGTAAAGGGACCAGCCAATGGGTGTTCTGTCTTGTTTTACATAATCAATGACTTGGATGAAGAGAGATTGCTTAGATCTTTTCTAATTCTGTTAGACCCATACTCAAAGTATTTCCAACTTGCTAGAAGCTACCAAAACTTATCCTCTACTTGTAAAGCTTTTGAGAACTGAGCATCACCCCCAATCTAGGATGAGGTATTAAAGGAACAGTTTGGGGGGAAAAGAGAAAGAAATGGAATAAACAGTTATTAAGTGTCTCCTACATCCCAGATACTGTATTAAGTGCTTTCCAGATATATTAGATTTCAGGAGAAGAATGAAATGAACTTTAACCATAGCTGTAAAGTCCCATGGGTAGGCTAATAAATAGTAGAAGTGCAGGCTGGAAAGTGTCTAGCTTAAATTCTTGTGAAAATAAAAAGATGCAGTTGACTGCAAGATGAATATGAGTCATTGTGATATTCCAGGCAAAAAATGCTAATAATAACCTTAAGCAATATTAATAAAATTGGAGTGTCTAAAACAAAGTTGACAATAGTTTCACTATACTCTTCCCAGGTCAGACAACATCTGGAATATTCTGTTCTGGGACACATTTTAATATAAATATTGACAAAGCAGAGCACATCCAGGAGGGTGACCAGACCAGGGTGGTAAGAGGAACTCATTACCAGTGTTTCAAGAACTTCTGCTAAAGAATTTAAGAGTTCTTAGAATGATGAAGTAAAGATTGGGGGGCAGGGAGAAATGATAACATCCAATAGGATTGTCACGAGGATGAGAAAATGCTTGACTTTGTATTACTCTGGAAGACAGATCTAGGGCCAATGGGTGGAAACACAGGCAAATTTTTGACTCAATACAACTGCCTTTCACAGAACTCAAGGGACTGACACTCAAAGTATTTTTAAGATTGTGTTAAATTATGTAAACATGGTTAGATTAAGTATTTTTAAAAATTAAACATCCTTGTATAGTCTTATACTAAAACATAAATGATAAAAATCCAAATAAAAGACAGAAAGAAAATAGGTAGAAACCAGTATTTCTGTGGAGAGGTAGAGGGCCAGGGTTCAAATTCTGGCTCTATAACATACCACCTCCATGACTTTGGACATATTAATACCTCTCTGGACCTCAGTTTCTTCTTTTATAAAAGAGAAAAGTAGACTAGATGATTTGTAAATTTCTTGACATTGTTGTGAAGGAAAAGGGGAAAAAGATAAATAGTACAAATACTGAAAATTTGACTGTTAAGTTTCTGAAAAGTTGCTAGGCACTGGTTATAGAAATGATTTGGCTAGGTAATTAGAGAATAGAATTATGTACACATAACATGAATGATCGTATTTTTACAATGCCAATTTTTTTTAAAAGTACCAAATGCTCTACCCAGGTAGAAGGTTGTTCTTATTGGACCTCTCAACATTCTTACTTAATAATTAAGTGGACAAGAGTTCTGATTCTTTGGAATCTAGATAGAAAGCAGCCTGTGCTGGATTGCAGTTTGAAGCAGAAATGTTTGGCTTATTAGGGTCATAGATTTGAGCTAAAAGGGATCTTTGAGATCATTTTAACAAAGATAAAAAATTTCTTATCATTCTGCAATAATCTATTGTTTCAAGTAATTGCTTGGCTATTAGAAATAAATCGAGAGAATCCTCTTTGTCTTGTCCACATTATATTGATGAAAATTTAATACTTTGAATATTAGTCTCTCCTTCTTGCCCATCCAAGAGAATAGGGGGGCAACTGGTTTAGGAAATTTAATAGGCTTCTATCATATCTCTTAACTATGAATAAAAAGTTTTGTTGACTTTCAGCTAAATTTCAGTTTTTCCAATAAAAAGAATATTGAGCATATTTTCAACCAAAAGCAAAACTTTAACATGTAGAGAAATCAAACCACCAAAATTTATAGGAGAATGCCAAATTTTGAAGAAAGTGTACCTATAACTTAATGTATGAGTAAAAATATGGTAGAATGTTTATATAAAATTTCACTGTAATCAAGTACAAAGTCCTAAATTTTCCTGAAAATAGATTGGAGACACAAGAATGATGCTTTATTTTCCCAGATTCATATAACTGAGCAATTGATCTAGTGATTTCTTATGTAAAATTCAGACCATCAAAAGACCTGAGAATAAAGTCTCTCTCCTTGTTTCCTTTACAGACATTTAGCTCCTGGGTAACTACTAAACAAGACTTTTTATGATGCTCATGAAGACTAATGAATGGCTCTCTAGAGGCAATTCTTGTTGTTTGATTTCTGAAAGTTCAAAGTCAGTTATTTATATTGCACTTTTTTTAATGTGGTGCTAAATACTCTTTAATATTGGGGATATGAAGAAAAGTGAAAACCAGCCCCTGCCTTCAAGAAACTTACATTCTAATAGCAGATACAACATGTAAATAATTAGGTACATATATTATATAAATGCACATGTGTCTTGTACACAAAGAGTAGGTGGGAGGCAATCTGAAGAGAAGGCATTGGGAGAACTGGGAAAGATCTCTTATAGAACATAGGATTTGAACTGAATCTCAAAGGAAGTTAGGAAAATGAAGAAGAGGAGGTGTGGGGAAAAGACATGCAAGGCATGGGGGACAGCCACTCAAAGTCATGGAAAGCTGGAAACAGAATATTCTGTTCAAGAAACAGCGAATAGACCAATATGTTTTTCAGTTGTTTCAGATGTGTCCAATTCTTTGTCACCTCATTTAGGCTTTGCTTGGCAAGACCCTAGAGTAGTGTGACATTTTCTTCTCTGGCTCATTTTACAGATGAAAAAACTGAGGCAAAAAAGGTTAAATGACTTGCCCAGAACACAGCTAATAAATGTCTGAGGCCAGATTTGAACTCAGGAAAACTCATCTTCCTGACTCCAGGTCTGATACTCTATCCATTGCACCACCTAGCTGCCTGATATAACTGGATCAGAATGTGTGTAGAGGAGAATTGAATTAAGAAGATTGGGGAGGTAGACAGGTACCCAGTAATAAAGAGTTCTAAGTGCCAAAAATATGATCTTGGAGCTAATGGGGAGGCAGTGAATTTTATTGGGAGGGATGATATGCTGAAACTAGTACTTTGGGGAAAAAATCATTTTGGTAGCTAAATGAATGATGGATTGGATTGGGAAAAGACCTGAGACATTAAAACCTATTAGAAGACTATTGTAATAGTCCAGAAAGAGAAGTAATGAAGGCTTAATTTTTTTTATTGAAGGCCATATGAGTAGAAAGAAAGGAACTTACATGATAAATATTATAGAAATAGAAATGAGAAGATTTGACAATGAATTGAATAATTTGAATAAAAGTGAGGATTCAAGGATGACATGGAAGTCATGAGCCTCAGTGAGACTGGGAGGATGGGAGGAAAAGATGAGAGTTTGAGTGAAAGAGAATGAGTTCAATTTCAGATATTGTGAGTATAAAATAGCCATGGGGCATGCAAGTCGAGATGTCTAAAATGCATTTGGGAATTTGGGAATTCAGGAGAGAGTCTAGAGTTGGATATATGGATCTGTGAATCATCTGCATGGAGATGATAATTAAATTCATGGGAGTCAATGAGTTCATCAAGTAAGAGAGTATAGAAGGAGAAGAGGATGCAGGACAAAGATTTGGGGGACACATGTGGTTAGTGGTCATTGTAAGAATTTAAAAAAAAAATCCAGTAAAAGAAATTGAGGAGAAATTAGAGACAGGAGGAAACACAGGATAATGTGGTATGAAATCTCAGAAAGAAGAGAGTGTTCAGGAGAAGGGGATTAAAAGTACCTTTCCGCAGCATTTGACAAGAAAGATGAAGACTGAGAAAAGGCCACTGGTATTGGCAATAAAGAGATCATCGGCAACTTTAGAGAGGAAAGTTTTGATTGGATGATGAAACTGGAAGCCAGACTGCAAAAGAGGGAGAGAAAGAAAGAACAAATGAATTGGAATTCTTCTGAGATAGGAGTGATAAAAGAGATGACAGAGGAAGATGTATTCAAGTGATGAAATGAGGTGGAGGGTCTCAAGAAAAGGAGACCCACAGATAAATTCTTTGTATTTTATACTCAAAAAGTTCCATAGAAAGACTAACCCTCTTTTGCCTTCAACATCCAAGTCAATTATGAAATTTCACTGTACAGGTAATTCTTCTCTTTCAGTTTAAACTGCTTATGCCAATGTGCACACAATGCGCCTGCATGCATGTGCGCACACACAAAGAACAGTGAAACCTAGGTTCAGGTTTTACTTCTGATTTACACTAGCTGTATAATCCTGGACTGTTCACTTAACTTCTCAGTATCCCAAGTAACTCTCTAAAATTATAAGCTACAAAGTAAATGCTGATCATCATGGGTACATGGAGTTTCCTCACTTAGAATCACCAAATTAAATCATAAGTCCAGTCCCTATTTTGCATACAAATTTTGTAAATATGTATATGTGTCAAGTTATTCAAAATAGCTGTGCTTAGATAAGTCACTTACTTTTTATATGTACCAGGCAACTATAAGATTAAGTTTTAGTATGGTTGTTGACCTGTATGGGAGCAGAGAGTTTGGTCACACTAAAGAAATCTCCAGGATGGACTGTGCACACAGGGATGGACCATTGCTTTGTAAGTACTTGTTAACTGGTAAATTTCTTTTACAAACATGTTTAAAGTGCCTGCTGTGCTAACCTGAAGGTAGTGCACAATTCAAACAAGAGAAGGTCCCTACCCAGATGAAATTTACAATTCGGTAAGGGGAACAATACTTACTGTACAGACATTACTTGCAACATTGCTTAGTGAAAGTACAAGGTAGGAAGGACCTGCGATTTCATGAATGCAGAAACTCTCTCCAGTGATGCAGTTCAGTAGTTCATCTTTAACTTACCCGGTGACACTGAGAGTTTAAGGGACTTGTCCTGGTCACACAGCTAGTAAGATTCCGAGGCAGGATTGGAACCCAGCTTTTGTTGATCTCAAGGCAAATGTCTCACATACCACTACCACCCTGCCTCATCATTTTTTTGGGGCTCAATCTATATTATAATATTTTTTTTTTCAAATTAAACCCAAATATCCTCCTTAGAGTCAGACCCAATTCCTCTATAAGAGATTCTGGGAGCTTGAGATTTCCTTTTTCCAACGAGTCAACCAACAAACAAACAGGGACTAACTCTTCATTTATTCATACACTGAGCACAAGGTTAATGCCTATCACCAATGGCCCACAAGAATACAGGATGTGGCTTCAGCTACATAAGAAGAGCTGACCACATAGGTGAACACTGACACTCAAGACTGGCGTGCACTGAGGATAGAAGGTGAAGGAGGAAGATGGAGGAGCTTTTTACAGATTGATAGTTAAGTCAGATCAGTTAACTAATCTCTGTTGTTTTTTCCAGGACTAAGACTATCTGAACTTAAAGGGTCAGGTATGAAATCCCAGTACTATAGGTTATTTTGTGAGGGAGGTGTATCATTTATACTGTAAAGTCAAATCTCAACCCAGTAATTTTTGTAAGACTTTGCAGAGGATGCTCAGAGTACAAACCTACAATACTTCATATATTGAATTTTAGCTTATTCCACATTTAAATTGTTCATTCTAGGTCAATACAAAATATTGGTAGAGAGCACAGTGGATTGTTAGAGATGAAATTCATTCAGAGACCTGAAGGGTTTTATCACGTGAAATAAGACAATTCCCTTAACCCTTAGTCCCCCAACCCCAGCAGGTTCCTTTTCACCTTCCTTCTTTCCCCAACCTCCCACCACCACTATCTACTGACCTCCTGCAAAAAAAAACAAACAAACAAAATACCACAACAACTCACCTCTCCTTTCAAATCCATTTTTTTCTCTCAGACTACCTGGCTTGGTTTCCACTACAGGGTAAATTCTCAGCCCCTCACTGAAGAGAGGGTAAACCCCTGCTGCTGCTTCACAGTTTCCCCGTGAAGAACAGGAATGCATATGAGACCCCTCACCGGTTTGCAATAACCAAATAGAAAGCAAAGAGGTCAGTCTAGGCCACAGGTGGGCCTTTTGAGAAATCTTCTCCAATTTCAAATAGATGTTTTCCATACCTGCTGCCTGCCATGCTCAGTATGATTTATTGGATTCCATCTGTGTTCCGAGTTCAGTATTCTTGCTGATGAAAAAGTCACATCCATTTTTGGGGTCTCAGTTTCTTCATTTGTAAAATGATGGGATAGAATTTGCTGACCTCAAAGTTCCCATTCAGCTCTAAATCTTATCAGTTCAGACACCCATTGCAGGATTCTTCTGCTTTTTTCTTAAGAAAATAATCAATGTGACAAGCAATTAGAAGTGAGGAATCACAGACAACAAATATTAAACAGGAATTGGTGTAATTGAATCTCTGTCAATCAGTCTCACTTTTATTTCCTTGACTTAATATTTGATGAGGCAATTGAGGACCAGGGTGCCTGAAGCTCTTTCCTCTCCAGTGTGTCTCACTGAAGTTTGGCAAGTGTTTTCTTCCTAAGGAGAGAAGAAAAAGCTTAACTAAGAACATAAGGGATAGATCTCAGACCTTCAAAGTCTGAGCATGAGTAGCTCCAAAGTTAATCCTGGTTCACTCATTTAACAAACAACAGGTACTGGCACTTTCAAGGTCTGCAAAGAGCTTTAATCTCTCCTAAAAAACTGAGAAAGGTTAAGTGACTTGCCCAGGATCACACAGCTGAGAGGAATCTTCCAGACTTCAGTCCAATGAACTAACCAATGACAAGCGAAATTTTGCTGCTGAATTTTGGAGCAAAAAAACATAAGAATCTTGAAGAGTCTGTCATCTCTGTCCCATGAGCAGATGGCTTTATTGTGATGAAGCTGGATTGAAGTGTCCTTCACTGGCAAGGGATAGCTATAAGTAAGGGTAAATTTATGAAAGATAAGTGTGATTTAAAAAAAATCATTAACTCCTTAAGCCACTGGAGGCTTAGGAGGCAGCTAGGTGGTTCAGTGGATAAACTTCTGGCTAGTCCTGGAGTCAGGAAGACATGTGTTCAAATCTAGCCTTAGATGCTTACTAGCCATGTGATGCTAGAGAATTCACTCACCTTCCATTTGCTCAGTTTCCTTATCTATAAAATGGTGATAATAGGACCTACCTCCCAGGTTGTTGTGAAGAGCAAATGACATAATATTGAAGAAGTACTTAGCACAGTGCTTATCACAAAGATAATATTTGATAAATGCTTATTCCCTCTGGTGGCAATGGAAATAACAGGAAGGCTCAGTTTAAAGACAAGAATGGGTCCACTAATTTAGGAAATGTTAGTCCACATGTTCATTATATTTTTCTGTTGGATGAGGAAAGGGGCATTTATCTCAAAAGGATAAAAATACCTATTGCTTAAATGCAATAAATTATTTAAAATTTAGGCAAAGAATGGAAAGGAAAATGATGTGATTTAAATTGATAATACTTTCTTAATAAAGGATGCATTATACTCATCAAGAGAGTCAATCGTTTCATCTTTCTAGTCACTCTCTCATTATTTCAATTATGACTCGTAAATAATAAGTGGCAAAAAGTATATCATTATTACGGGGAGCAGGAGATTTGTGATTGGAACTCGAGGCAGGATAATGGGTACTTGTATGGATGTTTTTGTTGTTGTTTTTTCAGTCCTGTATGACTCATTGTAACCCATTTGGGGCTTTCTTGGCAAAGACACTGTAGTGGTTTGTCATTTCCTTCTCTAGCTCATTTTACAGATAAGGAAACTGAGGTAAACAGTGTTATGTGATTTGCTCAGGATCACACAGCTAGTAAAATGCCTGAGATGAGAATTGAACTCAGGGAGATGAGTCTTCCTTTCTCCAAGCCCAGCACTTCACCCTGTAACTACCAACAATAACCAAGATTTGGTGGAAAGAAGACCGGCTTTGGATTCAAATCATGCCCCTGCCACTTATTACCTGTGTGACCTTGGAAAAGTCACTTAATCTCATCAGACCTCTGTTCCTTCTGGTAAGTAAAAGGGTAGATGAAATCCAAGTCCCTTTCAGTTCTAAATCTGTTACCCTAAGATTAGAAAAAAAAAAATGAGAAGCTATGGATGTATTACTTTCTGTAAGAGTAAAGTAGTCTGAACTAGTATATAATTATTAGTGAGATCACACTTTTTAAAGATGTCCTTGATTACAAAGTCTGTGTTTAGTTAGCTAAGCAAATGAAAGTTCAGTGCCATTATAGTAAATGAAGGAGTTGGACATGAACATCTATAAAGTCTCTTCCTATTCTAGATCCTATTATTCTAATTTAAAAAAGTTCTTACTTAAAAAGTCTAGGGAATTTAGTGAACACCAAGCTGGACATGGGTCAACAATCTGGTTTGGAATTCAAAAGAGTTGACTACCTCAGTCTACATTAACTCCAGCATGGTATCTAGAAGAAGTTTATAGCCCCATTGCTCATTGTCCTGAGCGGACATTAGGATTATCTGCCCCAGGTTAGTGGCACCTCCCAGACAACCAGCTCTGCTTCTTCTTGCCCATCTCATGATCATCTTGGGAAGCACCACCCCACCTCCATGGAGAAGGGAGCTGCCCTCCTCATCACCACCACTGGCAGTAGCCAACCAATTGCCATGATGGGCAGGCAAGTCTAAGATTCTAGGGAGCTGAAGCAATATACTTCCCTCCCAGACCACCAGCTCTACTCCTAGCCTTGCCACCACTGCTATCATCCAGGGTAGCAAACCGTGGAGAAGAGGTTGACTATATATTCATCACCATCTGCACCAACTGCCAACCAACTGCCACTGTAGAGCAGGTAAACTCAGGAGCCCCAGGAATGACAATACCCCCTCCCCCACTCCCATGGACTGCTTCCAGACTGCCCCCAAAAGCCATTATGAAGATGTGATCTGGAAACTACCCCTCCAGCTGCTATAGCCTCCATTTCCTCATCAGCAACAGGTACAAAAGACTCAAAAGAACAAAAAGTATGTTCTCAACACCCAAGTCCTTCACACCCTCAAATGTTCCAACAGCAACAAAATCAATATTTTTATTAATGCAAATGACAGATGTGTTACCATCTGCTTTACTGCTGCTTCTTATGGACCACTGGGCCTTGCCATCTGACTTACGGCTGAAATTATTAATATGTCTTATGTCCCTCATTAGTATGTGAGTTCCTTAAGAGCTGGGACTGTCTTCCTTTTCTATTGGTATTATCTGTTTAGTATAGTACTTTGCACGTAGTAAGTACTTAAGGCATTTTTTTCATACATTCATTATTATGTACAGTTCTGGGCAGCACGTTTTAGGATTATTATTTAAGATTATTTACAAGTTATCTGGAGAAAGTTGAATGGAAAGTGACCAAGATGATGAAGGAACTTAAATTTATGTTATACAAGGACACAGTTGGAGGAACTGAGGATGTTTAGAGTAGAGATCAAAGTATTTAATCAGGGACAGGATAGCCATCCTCAAATATTTGAAGGACTGTTCAGTATTTGAAGATAGAATAAGCTTGTTTTGTTTGAACAGAGACCTCAAAATGAGGTGCAATGGGTTCAGGTTACAGCAATTTAGGAGTGCAGGGCCAGTATAGGGAGAGGAGTTTGTTGGACTGAGGCAGGGGGTGAGATAGAAAGGGTAAATGGCAGATGGGGGGGGGCAGGAAAGGAGACATAGGCAACACAGTTACTAAGAGAAAAGAGATGCCCCCAAAGGAAGGCCCCAGGGATCAGGTGAGGGTTTCGGGGGGGCCCCTTGTGACAGTCATTCCCCAAAGCTTCGGGTGGGAGATAGAGTGCCTATGCTGGCACACTGAAGCTACTGTGTGTACAGCTCCCTGCGTGTCCAGGTAGGCTGCTTGGACAAAGAGCAGCCTAAAGTCTACAGCCCTGAAATCCCTTGGCTGGAAAACCTGGCTCTGTTCTTTCATTCTCCTCAGGGCTCCACTCCTGATGGCCCAGATGTATTTCTTCACCATGACCTAACGTGGGTAGCTTCCCCTCCCCTCCCATCTTCAGCTTCCTTTTTTTATGTATTACCTTTCTCCAGGAGAATACCAGCTCCTTAAGAACATGAACTATCTTTCTGCTCCTATTTTTTTCTCAGTTCTTAGCACAGTGCCTGGGCCATTTGTAAGCACTTTGTAAATGCCTCTCAATTTGATCTACCAGTGGCCAGTACAATAGTAGCAGCTTGAGCTGTCTCACAAGAAACAGACTTGTATAGAAGGAAGAGCTCCTTATGGATCACAAATGCTCAGAAATAATCGCAATCCCATACAGAAGAAATCAAGGCTTCCTGACATTAACCCTTTGCTAAGCTCACTTCTATTAAAAAAAAACAAAACAACTAAACTAAACCATTCTCTTGACCCCACATAGCTCACATTATGTCCAATTTCTCTCATTCTAAAACTCTTAAAGTCTAATATATCCACCATATCTATTTCCTCATTTGAGCTAACTTGTTCTTTTGCTGGTTTCTCTGCCTTCCATCCTATGCTACTGAATCACATTCCCCAAGGTCACCAATTACTTCTTAATCAACTAATCAAAGGTTGGCAATTACTTGCAAATCAATCCAATGTCATTCTTAGTCTTCATCTTCCTTGAAATCTTGGTGGCATCTGGCCATTGCTTTCATCTCAAGACTTTCGTCTTCTTCAGCATCTATAATAGTTTTCTCTGGTTGTTCTATCTCTTTGACTTTTTTACAAGCATTACTGGCTGTTCTGTCTCCCTTGAATCTCTAATAAAGTTCTGTCCCTATGTGAATGAAGGAGACATGAAAGTGGTGGTGGTGCTGGTGGTGGTGGTGGTAGATGATCTGGTGCTGTGGAGTACTGAAGCAATAGAAAGGAGATCTGACTCCTAAACACAGCTATATGTGAAACTCACTGGGTGACCTGAGACAAATCACATCACCCTTCTGGGCCTTTCCTTACCAATGGAACAAGGGTCTGATCAGAGATTAGCTTAGAGGTTCTTAACCATTTTGTGTCTGCCATGGACCCCTTTGGCACTCTAGTGAATACTGTGGTCCCCTTCATAGAAAAATGTTTTGAAATGCATAAAATAAAATATACAATTACAAAAGTACCTAATCACATTGAAACACAGTTATCAAAATATTATTAAAAAAGAAAAAGAAAAACAAGCCCTCACATCCATGTTAAATACCAATAGACTAAATGATTTTTAAGGTTCCATTCAATTAAAACATACTCTGTGGAAAGTTGGGACCCACAAGAAGGTATGTATTAGTCCACCATCCCTCAGAAGTCATGTTTTATTTAGTATACCTCATGTTTTTCTTTTTTTAAGAAGAAATATGTATATGTATATGTATATAGAATATATATGCATACATATATCTCTACATTTAAATCACATGAATTTCTTATCCCTTCCTCTACCCGTTCCCAGAGAGTTATCCCTAGTCAGTTCATGAAAAAGGCTGGCCTACATTTAGGAAACAATAAAGCAATCCTGTACATCACTATGACCATCTCACAATCAACAGCCTCTTCCTAAGCAGGTCCTGCTAAAGTGAGTCCAGAGAATTCTAGAAACCTAATAAGTCTTCTCAGCCCTAAAGAGACAAACTTGAAATTGTGCCAAGTTCAGTCATTCAGGTGACATGTGTGAGTTTCCAGGATAAGTCACACTAACCAGAAGGGATAGCTTCTTTATCTAGAGTAACCAGAAATGATGCAACATGGTACATGTTCTTGCATTTATCAGGGATCACGAGGAAAGAGTAAGAGGCACAGATGAAGGATAAGCTACTACTGGAGATCATTTTTTATGAAAAAACTTATTAGAGTTTGAGATATTGTTCCCCAGTGGACTTCCATGAGCCCTTGCTGTTTGCCAAGTAATCTTCTTGGACAGTTGTATAAAACAATATTTCCATCTTTTTTACTTGAGTTAGGTAAGAGTAACTGAGATGCATCACTGAAAATCATCTAAAGCTAAGTCCTCAAGGCCAAAAACAGGATGAGGAACACTGAAAGTTACCACTGATTTTCAGCAGCCTGGCCTGAAGATGTATCAGATCTGTTGCCTCTATTACAAAATGGAATTCAGCATCAGGTTGGAAAGGGCAGAAATTATCATGAGCATTCCCAGAGCCTACCAGGGTACAAATACAAATCTGGGAGCTCTGAGAATCCTAAGGAATGATAGTATTTCCTGTGAGTTTGTAAATGGGATACTATATTTACAGTAAGCATAGTTTACAATTGGCATATCCCTTGTGTTGTTGTTCAGTGGTTTCATTCATATCCGACTCTTTGTTACCCCATTTGGAGTTTCCATGACAAAGATGCTGAAGTAGTTTGCCATTGCTTCTCTAGATCATTTTTACAGATGAGGAACTGAGGAAACTAGGGTTGAGTGACTTGGCCAGGATCATACAGCCGGTAAATATTTGAGGTCAGACGTGAACTCAGGAAGATGAGTCTTCCTGAACCCAGGCCTGGCACTCTATCCACTCTACCACTTAGCTGCTCCATATTCCTTGTACCAGGTTACTTAGAACTCAGTCTGTGGCAGAAAAAAAAGATGTGTAGGGAAAGGGATTCCCATTTAGTTCTAAACAAGCCTAAGGAGGACTGGGGAAGTTAAATCTTCCCAATCCATGCTGTGTCTGGAGGGACAAAGGATCAGGGGAAGGATCCCAATCCTGGGATCACTGGATTTAAAGCTGAAAAGGGATCTTAGAAAGCAAGTCAAAGCCATTCATTTTACAGATGAGGTTACTAAGACCCAAAGAGAAGAGATTTGCAGAAGGTCACATGGTAAATAGCAGAACCAGGATTCTCTTGCCTTCAAATCCACCGTCGTGGTCTCTAATCTTCATAGAATCACATTATTCAGAGGCACAAGAGACTTCAGAAGCTATTTAGTACAACCCAATCCTCAACAAAATTGTATCTACAATATTCCCAACAAGTGAGCCTTTGACTCCAAAGAGGAACAGCACTCCTTGATGGGCGATCTCATGCCTCTTCTGGATAGCTTGAATTATTAAGATGTTTCCTCTTACGTTGAGCTGCCTCTCATCAACTTCTACCCACTGTAGCTCTACCATGGGGTCAGACAGATGAAACATAATCCTCTTCCACTTGACAAGCCTTCATATACTTAAGAGAAGGCTATTGCTCATCTCTCCTCTACATCATTTTTAAGGGTATTTTTCCTCTAGCAAATCTTCCTATGACACAATCTTAACACCCTTCACAACACTAGTTGCTATATGTATGATCTCCAATTTATCAATGAGTCTCCCAAAAGATGGCTTCCAGAACTGTATCTTATATTGTATATGTGACCTAACTAAGGTAGAGTGTAACGGGTCTAAAACCATCCATATTCTAGGCTCTATGCCTTTCTTCATGCAACCAAAGACCATATCAGCTGTCTTTATTGGCATGTTGGCACATATGGAGCTTGAGACCTACTAAAACCTTTACAAACTCTTCTCTAGATGCAGCTCATTTTATATCATACCTGCGAAGGTGATATTTTGTAGAACTTTTACTTTTATCCCTATTGAGTTTCAGATTGTTCAGTGATGTCAAGATACATGAGGACCTTGATTCTGTCATCAAGTATGCTAGCTTTTCTTCCCATATTTGTGCCCTCTGCCAGTTTGATAAGCATCCTATCTGTACCTTCACCCAGGTATTATTAAAATATTAAACCACACAGGGACAAGGACGGATTTCTAGGGACATTCCACTGAAGCCCTCTTTCCAGACTTGACATTGATCTATGAATGATTACTCTTTAAAATCTGTCATTTATTCAGTTCCAAATCCACCTAACTGCATTGTCATAGAAAACAATTATCACCATTGTTTAGCCCACATCTCTTCATCTTTTCCATAAGGAGAGTAAAAAAGAGTTTGTGAAATGCTAAAATTGCAAATTGGTGTTTATTTTTACTCTAGTAAAAACAGAAAGATACTGTTTCTGAAAGAACCTGCAACATCAAAGGAATTTAGGAAATCTGTAACATATGACAAATGTTTCTTCTTTAGTCTCCAATTATAAGCATTGCTTTGACTGTGTGACTGTCACAAATGCCCTTTAGCATTTCTGTTGTGCAACAGACCTGGAACAGAGGACTAGAATCCAAAGGAAATATTGGGGGAAAAAACATCAAGGCAAAAGCGTGGGTGACCACAGATGAGATGTGCTACTTTGCACCTGTGTACAGACTTTACTAGTGATTCAGAGTGTGTATCTCTGTTTTTCAGAGCTATCTGTGGAGTTCATCATAGATCTTTCTGGGTCAGAAGGTTTTTAGCCATGTGATTGCCCAAAGATGCCCCCTTAAAACTATGTTAGAAGCCCACTATCGTCTTTTTGTGGATGTCTCTTGGACACTATGTTCCTTGAAGATGTCATCACAAGCTTGGCTTCACTGGGAAATATTTTTGACCTAATGACTGTGATTCTTGCCTTTGATTATTGAACAGGCCATGCATCAGAAGGTTTTGTCACTCACTGTTATGGAGAAAAGGGTATAACACAATGACAAATGACAAATTATCTTGTAAAACATATCAGACCAAGACAATGCCATTCTTTTATAGTACCAATCCTCGATGTAATCAATCAATACACATCTATTAAGCAAATACTATTAAGCATTTATGTGCAAAAACCCTTCTAAGGACAAGAAATACAAAGAGAGACAAAAATATGAAAATATTTCCTGCCATCTAGGAGCTTAAATAAAAATTAGAATGAGTAAACAGATATATACGAAATATTTGCAAAACAGCTATAATATTATCTACCCCATATTCACTCAAATATAATCGTGCTTATTTTGGTCTTAGGTACAAAAATTCTGCAATCTAATTAGAAAGCATTTCAATTTTAATATAAAAAAATTTGAAGTGCCTTTCTTTTTTCTCTTCATTTCTTTTTTATATCTAATTTTCACATTTTTTCACATACACATATATAATCATTTATCTATTTTATCAAGGTATACATTTTAATACATTGTAATTGTTCAAAATAACAAATAAATGGCAGGTGTGTAAATTAGGCACCAATACATGGCACTTATTAAATGTCTGGCCATTATTAGAAGACAGCTGTAGTATAGGCATTACAATTGCAAGTATATTTGGACATGGCATTAGATGAGTTGGGTTAGATCTCAGCTCTGCCATGTAATAGTTGTGTGGCTTTGTGAACGTAGTCAATGAGGAAATATCTTTTTTTTAAGACAAATCCTTACTGGTTGCTACAGATTTCACTCCAATATGAATATATGAATGTGGAAAGGTCGTTAGACAGAAAATTCACCTTACAAAACATCAGAAGCATCATACTAGATAGAAATAATATGGATGTGATGAATAAGGCTATATTGGCCTCTGCAGCCAATACCATTCTCACCAGTATCTCATAATGGAGAGGAAAAACCTTTGAAATGTAGTTATTTTGCACCCTTTTGGTGCTTGAGGCTCTCTGAACATCAATTTCACCATATATGAAATGGGTCAGTGATATGCCACCTACTTGGTTGAGCTGTGGTCTAGAATGAATTAGATGATGCATGGGGTGGGCATTGTATTACTGGGGATCACTATATAAAAGTGAACCTTTAAAATAAGAATATAACTCATGTAGAATGAATTAGATGATGCATGGGGTAGGCATTGTATCACTGGGATTCACTAAATAAAAGTGAATCCTTAAAATAAGAAAATAACAATTCAATCATTCTGGTGACAGTACAAGTGATAAACAGAAAGGATTCTGTCTTTCTTGAGATGGTTCAGAGAAATCTTGGAAACACTCAGCTCTATAGTAAGACTTCTTTCATCAAGTCATTTTTTCTCTCTCCAAATGTCTTTATTCATCATTTGATAAAAATTGTTGGGAAATCTGGGAAGCAGTCTGGTAGAAATTGGACACAGACCAATATTTTATATCATTTACCAAGATAAAATCAAAATGGATACATGACCGAGATACAAAGAAAGATATTACAAAAAATTGAAGAACATGGAATATATTACCTATCACACTTATGGGTAGGTGAAAGAAATTTTTGAATAAACAAGAAATAAAGAGCAATGTGAGATATAAAATGGATAGTTTCAATTACTTTGAATTAAAAAGTTCTGGTACAGATAAAACAAATGTAGCCAAGATCAGAAGGAAAGCAGAAAATTGGGGGAAAAAATTTATAGACAGTTTCTCAGATAAAGGTTCCATATCTCAAATATATATATACATACATATATATATTTATATAAAAGCTTTGTCAAATATAAGAACATGGTTCTCCAACTGATAATAGTCAAAGGATATAAACAGGCAATTTTCTGATGAAAAAACAATTTAGTCATAAAAATGCTCTAAATCATTACTAGAGAAATGCAAAGTAAAAGAACCTTGAGGTATAATTTTACACATATCAGATTAGCTAAAATGATTGAAGGAGAAAGAGATAAATATTGGAGGGGATGTGGAAAAATTGGGACTAATCTAATTATTTTGGAGAGCAATCTGGAATTATGCTCAAGGAGTTATTAAATTGCCTATACCCTTTGACTCAGCAGAACCACTACTAGGTCTGTTTCCAAAGATGATTAGGGAAAAAGGAAGAGAACCTATATATTCTAAAATGTTCATAGCAACTCTCTTTGTGGTGACAAAGAACTGAAGACTGCAGGGATGCCCATCAACTGGGGAATGACTGAACAAGTTGACCAAGTCAATTTACAAAGGAGAACAAAATAATAAGAAGACAAAGCCACACATTTCAGCCTTCTCTCATGACACCTGATGATCACCTCAGCCAAACGGATCTTGGAAAGGTTCACATTGCTCATCAGATGGACTAAAATGATTTAACTGTTAATTCTCCATCTCTGTTGGAGTCCCAGCTCTGGGACCTTGGCCTAACTATTTCTCCTCTCTGAGACTTTGTTTTCTTTATGAGGAAACCTGGCAGTGTCTAGAATGTTGGACTGATTGGTTCAAATCCTGCTCTAAATATTTATTAATTGGATGATTATGGACAAATTACCTAAATCCTCAGAACCTCATTTATAATATAGGGGTAATGAAGATTTCACCCTATTTCCTAGGATTGCAATGAAAGGTTTTTGAGAAGACTTAAAGCACATATAAATATGTTGTTATTGTTGTATTTGTTGTTATTAAGACAGTGGCCAGAGGGTCATTTTACAGTCCAGCAAACCTAGGTGAAAGTCCTGCTTCTGACATGTGACGCTGGGAAAAGTCATTTCACCTTTTAGTGTCCCTGGCAACTTTCTGAGACTTTAAGTCACAAAAAA